>NC_133653.1:21331647-21611705 GCF_009905375.1 Apium graveolens
TTGGTTCCTACATGACTCAAAATATAAGGATATAATATAAAAAGAAATATAATAAAACAAATCTTTGCGCTAATTATGATAAACATAACTTCAATTTATATACTTTGAAAACATGAATAGTATGTACAAATATTCAAGGTTATATGTCAACTTTTACTAGTTCCTTGTTTAAAAATTAAATACTATTACTCTTCTATATGTGAAAAAAGTTAGTATTTTCCGCCATCTCTGGTGGGTAGATCTATGTTGCTCACAGATTTGCCTTACCTACACTACAAGAAACAGGTCAAAAGATATCGGTTATAAACCGATATTAAAAGCTTTTAAAAGCGATGTCTTTGCATGTGTAGAGAAAGGTCCAGAGTTTTAGACATCGGTTTTAGACCGATGTGTAAGGTACCAGTAGACAATAGTTCTAACTCAGAAACTGATGTCTTTTTTCTAATAAATTACATTTTAACACATGATCACGAGTTCAATATTAAGTTATTTTTTAATTTCTATTAATTTAAGCATGTGACACACAATGCAAAAAAAGACAAAGACAACATTTATGAAAATTAGGACATTGTAAATAAGTACTTTTAATATCGGTTATTTTATAAACTGATGTAAATTATAATATTAGACATCAGTTATGTAAGATTGTATTTAAGATAATTTTTGAACTGTTGGTAAATATTTAATTTAACATTGGTCAACTTAAACTAAACTGATGTTTTGTTAATAAAAGACATCAGTAGTTCTGTAGTAAGTTGATGTCAAACCTCCATAGGATATCACTTATTTGTTTGGTTTGATTGATATATAAATCTTGTTCTTAAGACCAAACATGCATTCAATTGGCCAAACACATTATCAAACACTGTTCAATTAACCGGTATACAAAAATCAATATACCAAAACCAAACATGTTTTCAATTGGCCAACTACATTTTCCAATTTATCCAATATCAAAACTAACTATATATTACAAATTAACCATCCAATATCAAAACTAATTATATAATTTAATCATTCAATACTGATACTACAACAATATCAACACAAATCCATTTTTCACTAATTCATCCAGTCATATGGAACATGTCACTGAGCCAACCTACATGTCACTGAGCCAACCTACTTCTGCCTGTGGTTCTTGTCTAAGGATCATACCTCTTCTCTCTTTGAACCCCTCAACGAGATATAATATGAGTACCTGTGGATAGAGCAATAACACATTATTAATATAACCAAAGACTGAAGGCCTTAAATTAGCTAAAATTATTAGCAGGCCTTGAGTTACACCTTTTGAATCAGAAAAGGAAGCTCCAACACAATAGCTTTCACCAAAAGAATGAAGCATCATGATTCCAATAACAAGATTGACCTTAGCTGCATCAACTCCTTATATGTCCAACAGACTTACTTCACCATACTACTCAAGTACCTGAAAATGACAAGTTTACAACTTACAAGGTGCCAAATTAGAGTAATGACCAAATCACATTATATTAAGATTTATATTCCTGTAAAGTTCTGTTAAGTATTATCAGCAATTATTAATAAGTACATCGTTAGTTAGCTGCTTTTTATAAACAGTAAATTTGCTTCAGTATTTTATATGAGGCTGAGCACAAGTCCTTCATTACTAAAAAACTACATGTAGAATAATCAAATGGTAATACCTATAGTTTGGAGTGATCTTACTTATACCAAACACAAGCTCTTCACCATGTGTTTTTTGCCCTCTTCCCCATCTAGGCACTCTAAATATGTTAACATTAGGGGTAAAAAAGTTAATCCAACGATTCCTCCATTACAAATTACTTTGCCTTCATTAGAAACCACATGTTGTTATCCAAGTCCACATCCAATTTAATTAATTGCCTAGTTGTATGGTAAATATACTTAAAAACCGTCTACAATAACAAAACAATGCACCAAAACGTAATAAGATAATTTAATTGAAATAACACATAGACAACACATACTTCGGAAGGGACTACAAATAAACACATACAACACATATCTCTCATACGACTATAACAATACTTTTAAACAAACTTATATATACATGTGGACATACAAATACATGTATACATACAACCATGGGAATAATGGGAAAATTTTAAATCCAAACCAAAGACCTTAACGAACAAAAAACTGAAATCAAAGAACTCCAAATTCGAAGCTAAAAAACAAGACTTCGAATCTGAATAAACAAAAGAACATCAATTAATCGTTAAAATCCATACTCTGGAATTGCTGAAGAAACAAAATACCATGAAAAAACTAAATTACATTTAAACTTAATTGAAATTAGGGTTTATATAATCTTAGATTGGGGGGGATATATTGGAATTATGGGTAAAATTATGGTTAAAGTTTGAAGAGGGAGATAGGGGCATGAGGGAGATAGTGAGAGACAGCGAGAAAGAAAAAGAAAGAGAGAGTGAGGGTGGATATCGAGTAAAGTGACACAGAAAGAGAGGGGGATCGAGCCACAAAGGGGGGAAGAGAATTTGGGCTTAGGGGGGAAATAGAAATTTTGGTTAAGGGGGAAATTATTGTTGTAATAAATGAGGAAGTATTTCAATACAATAGGATATTGTAATATATTTTTTTTCTTAAAAAATGAGATTAGACATTGGTTACACTTTAAACTCATGTAGCCGTTTTTTAATTTTTTTAAAATATAGATTAAACAACAATTTTATTTTAAAGCGATGTCTAAATACACTTTAACATCGTCTAAAAATGAAGCGATGTTAAAAAAACTTTTAACATCCGTGGGTTTTGCAACCGTTGTTAAAAGGGTATTCTATTTCTTGTAGTGCTAATCCTAAAGGTGGGTAGTTCACATCTTTATATAAGTTAAAAAAAGGTCACAACATATTAAATATCTTTATTTAATTTAAAAGAGGATATATAATATTTAATCCCTTTGGAGATAAAATCTTTGAATTTACAGATTAAAGCTCGACTGCCATTAAAGTTACAGTCCGTATCCAAGATTTTACCATTTAAGGATGCAGTACCAAACAGTATATATGTATATAGGTCCTTGCAAACATATTAAGGATAGGTGATGATGTACTAACTATTCCCTAATGAAGTATCCACATGATTGGGAAAATCCATCATTATTTTGAATATAAAGAGGGCATGTACACTCTCGCACTCTTCTCTCCCCATAACAAATGTTCAAAAAAGCAAGAACTTGCAGAGTTTTGTATGTTGTACATAATATGGAGAAGTTGTAGCAATATCCAGAAAATGAGAATAAAAACGGGTGATTAAAAGTAAAAACAAAGAAAAGTACTAGCAATAGTTGGTATAACAATATTATCAACAAAAAGCACATAAATGTTGGTTTAATCCAAACTAAATAAAATGTATGTCTGATTTTGCAATTGGGTCGTGTACTATAACTTATGCAATATCTTTGAGTGTTTTAAACATGTATCCAACAAAATATATATAAGTAATTTATTATTCACAATATGAATTAACAAGAATATTCTTGTTTTCAAATTAACTTAAATACCAATTAAATTGATAGTTTAAAATCAATATCAATAATAATATATAATCTTAATGTGCTATTATTCATTTAATCAAGTGGTCAACCAATTTTACCTTTTGTAATATTCTTTTGCTAATTTAATATGGACTATCCATAGTGGGTGAATACTATCGTGACTACAAAACTTAATTATATGAGCAAATATTAACTTTGGACATACCAAGGCTTCACCTCTTGTTGGTAGTCACATACCTCTTGTTTGCTTGGTGAGACACCCATCACTTTATTTTTCTCCTTATTAATCTTTATTAATGTGATTGCAACCGACAAACATAGTTAAATTTTAGTTCATGATGATGTTGTTTGTAATGGTCAATATTTAATGTTTTTATACAAATGAGTCAATAACTTAATAATAAGTCATCAATTAATGTGTACTAACTTGCGCTGGATTGTAGGGTGTTGGTATGCATTTGGTGGTAGGGATTTGGGAGTTGCCTTGAATGTTAAAAATGGTGTCGGAGTTCTATTCGGTCAAAAGTGTAGAGGCAGTTCCTGGATTCCGTATCTCTGTGTTTGTAGGCTAGGCTGGACCACGATATCGACTAAATAAGAAGAGGTGTTTATAATATCTCACATCTATAGTAATAAAAGCATGTACCAAAAAGCTAGTTTTTTTTACCCACCTATGATGGATTGTTGGGTGCGGGTATGACACTGTGTAAAGCAATTGAAATACTTGAATTTAATATCAATACCGACAATAAATATTTAAATTTAATATACGTGGGTGGGAGGACTGGGGCTGAGCTCTCATATCTCAACACCCCTCTCACTCAAAAGCGCGTTTATTCGGGTTTGAAGAGTGGATCTCGAGGTGTTATCCCTCTTTGGGCCTAGCATGCCGTCAATTACTAGGTGGGAATCTCTTCCCATTTATGGGTCCATCATAGTACACATTTCTTAATTACTCGCTGTGCATCTCCTTCCATTTATTTGGTCCACCAAGGTAAAATGTCAATATTTTCAATAATTATTAAAAATATCTAGGGTAGTAGGAAGTTGAACTCATGTCCTCCTCCCTTGAGTCTGAGCTCTGATACAATGTTAAGTAACCAGTCCTTCTAAAATTTTAAGCTGGTTGAGGAAAGGCATGAATAAGATCTTATACTCTTTAATGCTCCTATTATTTTTCTCTAGGATTGACAATAAAAATTATAATCAATAGCAACAATAAATATTTAAATTAAATATATGGGGTGAGAGACTCTAACGGGAGTCTTTTTAAACCTAGCTCTTATACTATGTTAAGTTACCGGTTCTCATAAAATCTATAGGTGTTAGGAATTGGGCTTATGAAGATCTTCTTATATCTCAGTATAATATATTTGACTTAGTTTTAGAAAATTAGTTTGCATAAATTGAATCAACCTTTATGTTACCAAAAGATTTCTCCGTCATAAGAAGGTACAATATATTATATATTACTAGTTTATAAACATGCAAGAATTTTAATTTTTACTTTTTAAATACATATTTGCATAAATAGGCATTATTAGTAAAATATTTAATACTTTAAATTATATAAAAAATCAAAGTTAAAATTTAGAGAAAAAATGGAGTTGCAAAAAAAAAATCAATTTATTGGGTTTCAAATGTTGGTTTTCTTGTTTAGGCTCTAGTTGTATAAATTAGTTTTTAACAATTTTACTTAATGCCATTAGAAACTACTGAAGTAATTTTTAATTTTTTGATGATTTAAAAAATATTATCAAATTGATGTAATCATTTATATTTTACAATATCAAATTTAAAAGATGATAACCATTGTCAATTTAGATTATATTTAAAAATTACTACTGAAATTAAAATCAAAGATAAAAGATGATTATCAATTTTATTTTAAAATTGCTATTTAATTTATTATAACCATTTATTCTTTGTTTTGATTTCTAATATATTTTACAATATCTACTAATACTCAATTTAGATTATTCGAATATAAAATATACATGTGTATCATATTTAAAGTCTCTTAATTATTTGTTTATTATAGGCCATAACGATTTTTAATAGATTGTCCCCTTGAACTAATTTCAAGCTAAATACAAATTTTAAATAAAAAATGTTTGTTAATTTGAAATAGGTAAATAAAAAGGATTCAAACTGAAGCCAAAAAAAATAATAATATAATTATTTATTAAATATTGTTTTATTTAATTTTGTGTCTACCTTTATTTCTATAAATTAGATTTTGACAATTTTATAATCCATTTATAACTTATTAAATAAATTGAGTTTTAAGGCCTAATTTGGATATTTTGGATAATTTGGGCCTACATTTTGGGCCAATAATTTAACTTGTTTAATTTATAAGGACCCATTATGAACAATCTAGAATTCTCGGCAAAGTCTAATATTCACATCATGTAACAAACTCAGCTATATGGCCATGGTGAGCCTAAAAGTATTACAACATATATGTTTTAGCATGATTGATGGAGGTCAGTTTTCTTTTGGCTTTTTCTCAATAAAATTACATCTTCCATATATGGATCTACTAGAATCCATTCTATTTTGTCAATTGGATACATGAATCTAATTCATTTTACATGAGGGATGCAGACCTTGTTTGGAAGTAATTGTTCGAGCAGCATATATAGTATGTAAGGTGGATGCATATAAATGTGATATCTCAGATGATCTTTTATTTTTTATTTTTCATTCCTAATTATGTATCACCAGAATATTATAGGTATTTTCATGGCTAATTTATTTAATTTTATTATATCTTTTAGTAAATTTTGAATAATTCCAAATTAGTCAAAAGCAGTGAGGTCATATTTATTATTGTTTGCAGGACACAATGAAGAAAATGCTCCATGAAATCAATCACAAATGGAGCTAAGCCAACCAATCCAATCTATTGTGAATTCTCGTTTTTTAAATTGTTAGTTCATTATTTGTTTTATTTGTGTGGTAGTTAATTGACAATTGTACTAAACTCTTACTTGTTTATTTTTTGTTTATAAATTATTAATATTTAATTAGGATAATACCAAAGGTACGAAAATGAATCCAAATGATATATGTTATTTGTTACATATAAACCCTTATTTACAGTAAATCCACTGATAGCAATATTTGAAATCATCACCTCAAACATGCCAAATATCATGTCATTTGTACCAATTTTTCTTATCTAATTTGGTACCACTAGCACTACTCATTTTATTATCATTATTATCATATATGTTGTATTTAACTCCTTTTTAAATAGGATACTGTTTCAAATATTACTTTTTATTCAATAAATATAAATATATTTTATAGTTAAATCTTAATTTTTTTCTTAATTTACTTAAGTTAGGAATATAAAATATTTATAGCAGGAAGAAGTAAAACAGGAAGATTCTGACAATCTTGTATGCACATAGTTGTGCTTGCACTTATAATATTAGAAATGGAACATGCCTTATGATTTTTGTTAAGGTGAACACTCTTATTTTTACACAAGGATCTACTAATATATAGAATATCATGAAGGTGAGCTTCGAATTCCTCTGGAACTTTTGGAACCTTCTGACTGTGGGTATCTTCTCATCTTCAGAATACGAATGGTCATGTAAGCTGACTATCTGAGCTCCAGTTTTGGGAATATTCTGATTTGGTTGCTTAGTATTTGCGTTACTGTTCTACTTTGTTAGATGATTAGGACAGCTGTGAGGGATTTGAATGACAAGAACCGTTCAAGCCGTCAAAAGGTTGCTGGCTAAGTCGAAAGGTTGCTCGTTACATGGGGATCGAGTTCCATGTGCCAAAAACACCCCTTCATGAATTCGAGTTGACTCACAATCTTAGACAGATGAAGAGTTCTGGACCACCCATTTTAGCCAGACATTCGTATACATGGTGGAGGATCTCAAGAAAGGCAAACATGGTGAAGAGGAAATCAGCCAAGTCTTCCAGAAATTCAGAGATATTGAAAAGGAACAAAGTGAGGATGAATTGAAGAAGGAGAATAGGGAGAAGGCCTTGTCAGCATTACCATCTAAGCAACATTTTCCTACTATATATCTTAGTTTATACAAGAACCAAAACCTACCATTGTGGGTTTGTAATGGGCATTGTAGTAGGTTATATTTGGTAGGATTTTATTTTTTATCTGCAAACAAAATTATTTGTTTCTGGTCTTTGCCATAAACTAAAGCCAAACACAAACCAAACACAAGTAACCAACATACAAATACATAATCAACAAGTGCAAAATAGAATTCAGTACATGATCAATTCATAATTCGAATAGTTATATCATTTTTGGACATAGTTACCGGACACTAAGGATTGACCAATCATCCATAATTAAAAAGAAAAGCTAAGTTTCCGGCAACTATATCCCTACTTCAGAAATTCACCATTATCCTAATAATGCTTACAAGAGCATAATACTGACAACAATCTGAGTCTAACCAAAAGTATTTTAACTAAAAGCATTTAAGTCTAACAATTTTAATGACAAACTTCATAAAACAAAAAATTTGAGGGGAGTAGTTTTAGTCATCCTCACGATCGGAGCCTTCAGAATTTCCTTCTTCATCTCCGCCTTCAGATGTGCCTTCTTCCCCATCAGCATTTTGACCTTCCCCGTCAGCATCCTCAATATCTCTCTCATCGTCAGAGATATCTGGAACATCAGTCTCCTCATCAGAACTATAAAGAACATGCAATACATAACCGATTCACGATAAATCATCGACGCTGAATAATGGAAGATTGGTATGAAAATTGCAAAAGAAAATTACCTCTTTTTCATTTTCCTGATACCTCTTGAACATATCTTCCACAAGCTCTTTTACGAGATGCAACACTTCATTTGAAACAAATTGAGTGAATTCAGTTCGGTTTCCAAGATCGCTAAGATCAAGGGCAGCTCTAGCAAAATTCTCAACCCCTTCTTCATTAAGATGTCGCTGATAGATAGAAGAATTGGTTTTCAGGATCTCAAGAACTCCATTGACCACAGTTGCGAATAACGTGGTAGGGACACCTCTATTATGAGCAACACCCTCAGCAGAAGTTTCAGCCCTTTTCTACGCTTCTTCATCATACTGAACTGACAAATCTTTGATCAAATGACGGGCGAAAGTTCTCGGAAAACCAGCAAGCCTGTTATTCTTAGGCTTTTCACCAGCAGGTACTGTGGCCATCACCCACCACTGAAATGGATCCACGATATTCTCAGCTGTAGGATCAAAGTTATTTTCTTCAAGTATTACAGCTTCTGACCTAAAATACAACATCTCAATTTTTTGCTATATAATTCAAGCAACTTCGTTCAGAACAGATAAATAAAACAAAGTCAGATAAAAATAAGATATTGATAAATTTCACTATGAAACAAGCCAAAATTTGCATTATGACGGATTAAGACACATTTACAAAATTCAGCATTATAAACTGTATAGAGCAAATCAAATAAAGTTCTGGAGTTCACAAGATTTGGCTAATAAACATTAAGACACAATTGCAAAATCCAACATTATAAAACAAGCCTAAATTTCACTATCAAAATCATCTTGAGATGTATGGTAGAATCATTTATCCGGCTAATTAAACAAATCTGAAAAAGAAATACCAGTAAATACTTGGCACATTAATTGCTTATATAAACTGTATAGACCAAAGTCTAATAAAGTTCCGGAGTTCACAATATTTGGCTACACAGTGAGAACATAGATTAATTTCTGGAGTTCATAAGTTCTGGAGTTCACAAGATTTGTCTACACAGTGAGTTTATGCAAAATCCAGCATTATGAATTCCAATATGCATAGACAACTTAACTTGTATTTCAACATATAATGCATAATCAAACTCGTTAAAAACTGAGATATATTATCATTTACTTCTAATAAGTTATTTAAAAGAAATTATCCAATTTTAATTTCATACCGCAATTTCCTTTGCAGCCTCAGTTGTGTAAATTGGCATGCCATCAACATCCGTTTCCTTGCGAGTGTCTGTTTTGTCCCATACTTCAAGGCGAGTTGGCACAACGCCATTCTTTTCCTCAGTTAAAATCTAACATATAGATGCATAAAGATAATTAATATTAATAAACAAGATTCTAAATCCAAGTTTTATTTTACTGGATTATGAAGTGAATGTTACCTTCTCCACTTGCTAAAAAGATCTTGCACCAGCGCTGTGCAAAGTAGTCACCTTTTGTCGATCTTCTTTTCCCTTATTTCATCGTAGCTTGTGTTGATCCGACTCCGAGAAATGAACCATCCCCTCCCATACCGGATCACTGAAGTAGGCAGGTTTAACTTCCAGCATCGGTTTTTTTAACTTCTCGGAATTTGCATAAGCTCGCTCCTTTTCTTCTTGCACTATTCGCTTAATCAATTCCTTGAGATTTCCGGCTATAGTCCTATAAGCCTCCTTACGATTTTAACCCTTCTCTTGTCTGAAATATTTTTGCAATTTATATAAACATAAGTTGTTCAATAGTACAGAAATTACATGCAAATGATTATACTAAACAAAAAAAAATGTTTAAATAAATATGTAATGCCACCTTTTATCATAACCTTTTCCTCTTAAAACATTTAAATTAGAAATTACCTATAGTTTGATAATAAAATAAACATAAAAAAGTTGAGAAACCAATTTTGTCTAAAAATAATACTATTTTATTACATGCTTCCTATCTAAAATTGGAAAACAAAAAGGTAACTGATGAAAATATAAAATCTAGCAGAGTGACATGATGAGTGGTAAATCTACAGAGTTGGTTGTAGACTACAAACCTGACGTTACTCCAAAAATCATCCCACGTATATCTTTCACAACCATCACACAATCAAAAAACAACTTAAACTCCTTTGCCTTTTACTGACAACATGATGATATTTTTACCATTTTCAAAAACAACCACCATGTCACCTTAATCTTAATTATATATATATTCTCCCTCAATCAAGCCCTAACACCACCACTCTTATTTTATCAAGAATGGAACTTCCCCATCAAGACTCTGATGATAAATTGTGTCCATCTTTGCATGTAGTTGGTAAAACTAATACTGAAATAGAGAAGCCTTTGCCTCTTCATTCTGATTTAATTGCCAAATCTTAGAGCAAACAGAAATAGAAACACATGAGAAAACAACTAAACTATCAATTAAAAGTACATGTGTATTTTAAATTAATGAAATTCAAGACGATGGATACTTAAATAGAGTTTAGTAATCACTTTCTCAACCCATTTAGGATACTTATCATTGATATCAACCCATGTGTAAGCTCCCACTGGCCAGAACCCGCGAACAATGCCCAGAATTGTCTTATTTGCTTCATCATGCATTATGCTACAAAAATAATAATCATTACTAATTGGACATATTTTAAAGTTAGGTAAAGTAGTAAAGAATAAAATGCAACAGTCTATAAATTTAGACCTACACTCCATTTGTAATATCAATACGAGTCGGCTTTGATGGAGGCATGGTTCCAAAGATTCCACGGGAGTTAGCTCGCTTTCTTGGACCCATCCACTCAACTAATTTTGCCTTTGTCTTCCCGCGGGGATAAGACTGTGATATCGCTAAAGCTTTGGCCTTTGACTTCGATGCTGGTGTCATTTTGCCTTTGCCTTTGCCTCTGCGTGAACTCGCATTTTTCTTAGACTTAGCGATCTTTCCATTCTTATTCACTGGAACTTTTTTGCCTTTCTTTGCAATGTCACCGGACTCTTACCCTGGAAAACCTTTGCCATTAACCCTGTAAAAAACAATATCAAAATGCTTTAGTGATCTAGCTAGTTAATTCTCATGGATGATATGCATTAAACACATAACTTAATGCATTATCTTTTTGTTTAAGAACCAATGATATGAGGTTTATGAGTGCTCATGATTAATATTAAACATAATTAATTAAGTTACACAAAAAGATTCAGGTGATTACTCTTAACTAATTAGCTTTGATTTAATAATTTTTGTTGATCAGAGAACTAATTAGACTAGACAAAACTCTGCATGAATCAGTGGGCTTTTCCTATACTATTAGCAGTCTGGAAGTGTCAATTATATATAGTTTCTTGATTATAGTTTACAAAGCTTAACTTATAAAGTTTAAATGGCTGGAGCCCAACTCTAATCGTACATAAAACCCTACTTCAAGACAATAGACGTAGTAGTATATTATTGCTTTTACTTAACTTGAACTAATGAAATTTTGAACAATTTCAATTTAATTATAAATATCCAAATGCCAACATATATGACTAGGCTCTTCCTAAGCTTCAACCCCAATGGACTAAGCTTCAACATATATGTCTGTTGGCATAGCTAAACACTAGTTTAGCTATGCCAACATATACACACTACGCACATTTTGTCAACCGACCAAACATACACTATTTTATAACTATATATGACTACTACACATGTGTATGTGTTATATTTTATGTGTATGTGAATCCACTGCATATTACAATACTAATCCACTAGAACATCATACGTATACCTAAAACTTAACACGTAAACCTAAATAACCATAAAAAACTTCAAAATACATATTAAGCACATAGTTTAGTAAAAATGACTGCAAAACCAATAGTTAAAGCATGCATTAATAATTATGGGCTTCGAACATAACCAATAAATATTACATGCATAAAACCCCCTGTTTAACACCCGATACTCTTTTAAATTGCAAAAGTTAATACCCCAAACATAATAAAAATCTAATCGATGATACCCAATACACAATAATGCATACATATGATCATATACACACATAATCATATAAAATCGAATAAAAAATGAATAATAACAAAAGGGTAAAATATATAAATGAATAGATGAAGAAAAAAATAGATGATGAAAGTTTACCGATCGAAATAGATGAAGAGATGATGAAGAGATGACGAAGAGATGAAGAAGAGATGATGAACTAGGGTAAACAGAGAGAGTGTATGGTGAAGAAATGTGGCTGCTTGAAATGAAAGAATAATGTTGGTAGGGCATATGTATTTAATCCGAATTAATTTTTTAATATTTTATTGTTTGATCAGAACCTACCAATTTTGGAAGGTTTTGATCCCAAAATTGGTGGGTTTTGACATGCGCGGTAAATTCAATTTTTTTGCCAAATATTTGGCGGAAATGGCAAAAGGTGGGCTTCGAACCCTCACCCCATAGAATCATTTACCAGATACTAGCTATTGTTCCAATTGGTTTTCCTGAAAAAATTGACACAAACAAGTATATTTAGTTAAAAAATTATATAATTTTATTTAAAATCGAATATTTTATGAAATTGTTAAATTAACAATTTAATTATTATTTTCAGGTGTCGCCTTTTCCTACCAGTTTTAGGTCTATTTCATACCACACTTGGTAGGAAAGACCCAAATAGGAAAAGGACAAACAACTTTTTTGGGTAAAACCTACCAATTTTGGTAAGAATTAAAAGTTTGTTTTATAGATCTCTTATAAAAATATAATAGCTTAATTTTTAAAAATTCCATATTTCGACTACATGTATAAAATTAATGTATCTAATCATCCGTAAGGTTGGATTATTAAAAATTAAAAATAAAAATAAAAAAAATCCAAGTGTTTAATCCTAAATATCCCCGATACTTTGAGTTGAAAACCTAACTCAATCTTCGAACAATCTCGACGTTCCGTTTTCTAAACGATTTTCTTAGTCATAATTGTTTTCTTACCCAATTTTTTTTCTTAGCTTTATTTCACTATAAAGTGATATTTCACTTGAAAAGTTGTATTTTATCGAATCATTTTAATATTTAATATTTTCTTTTCGTAATAATTATAATTATCCAAAAAATAAATGCAAACATGGGACTGTAAGTGTAATCAACTAACTTTAAGAGTTTCACTATTAAAATGAATAGATGTTTATGTTTTTAGAGTTTGATCAACGGAAATGTGACAAACCATGTGCGAACAGTACAAAAATATATTTTTCTTGTAGTTTTTTCTATAGATCTATTATAAATATATAATAGCTTAATTTTTAAAAATTCTATATTTCGACTACATGTATAAAACTCAAATATCTAATCATCCATAAGGTTAAAAAAATCCAAATGTCAAACTTATCCCCGAAACTTTGAGTTGAAAATTACCTAACTCAATCTTTGAACAATCTCGACCTTCCGTTTTCTAAACGATTTTCTTAGTCATAATTGTTTTCTTACAAATAAAATTTTCCTAGTTTTATTTCACTATAAAATGACATTTCACTTGAAAAGTTTTAATTTATCGAATAATTTTCATATTTAATATTTTCTTTTCATAATAGTTTTCTCACATTTCCAAATGTTATTTCCAACAAATTATTTCCTACTAGAGGTTATTTCCAACCAGTTATTTCCTATTGGATGTTATTTCCAACCAGTTATTTCCTACTAGAAAATTTACCAATATAAAAAATGTAGAAAATTCACCATTAAACTTCATTACTAGTACAATTAAATTATAAAATATGTATCAATCAATATCTTCAAAACCATCGGTTTCTTCATCTTCTTCTTCAATTCTTTGTTTTTCTTCTTCTTCTTCTTCTTCTTCTTCTTCTTCTTCTTCTTCTTCTTGTTATTATTCTCCTTCTTCTTCTTCTTATTCTTCTTCTTCTCCCTTTTTAACTTCTTCGTATTCTTTCAATTCTTCATGTTCTTCTTCTATATTTTGAGTTCGATCAATCCGAATGGGATCATATTGTGCGAAATCAATAAAAAAGGATGATGAAGATGCATTTCATACATTCTCTTGAAAGGCCTCTTCATTTGGTGCATTAGTAGCTTCATCATTAGGACGATTTTTATAATTCACAACGGTATAAAAATTGCTCCGAGGATTCAATACACTAGGAGTATAGTATACTTGAATTGCATGACTAGCCAAAATAAATATTTCATTCGACTTCAACCTTGATTTCACATCAGTAGTCACAACACGATTTTTATCAACCCGAACACCATTTCCAACAATATAAAACCAATGACATCTAAATAAATAAACAAAATTTCCTCCTCCATAGATAAGCTTAATAATTTCTTCTATTTGACCATAGTAATTAACAAGAACATCATTGTGAAAAGTGCCTTTAACAAAAACCCCATCATTAACATGAAACTTATATCCATTAACCAAAATACCTTGAAAATAGAAAATATCGCATACCGGTCCATCAATCAAATGTTTAAAAAGGTCATAGTTTACACCATTTTCAACATACACACAATGAAAATATGTATTATATTAGTTTTTTTATTTCCAATATAGCATATAATATGTGGATTAATGAAAGTACCTTTTCTCTAAACCAAGGCTTAAATTTGGATTTTTTGAGCGACTCCAATCTTTTATTTAATATGTGTGGATCATTCGCACGTATGTGGGCATCAAATTCCTTGAAACGTAAAAGTAATTAGTAAATTATATATAACACTATACAAAAGACACATGTAGTAAATTAGCATTTAATTAAAAAAGACACATGTAGTAAATTACCGAATGTACGGGTGAACTTCCGGCATATTTAGTAGCATATAATATTCCGCAATCATCAAATTACTTTTATTTAAATACCCAACAATGTGCTTTCCAATAGTTTGAATACGGTATCTAAAAGCTTCTAAAAAATTTTCTTCTTGTGCTTCAACCACAACTTCATTACGATGTGCAGTATTATGAACCGTGTTCATGGAAGGACGAAAGTAAAATGAAGAAAAATTGATCATTTCTTCCTCAACATATCTCTCCGTAATTGAACCTTCCACCCATGCTCTATTGCAAACCTTATCTTTTATATGCTTCAACAATCGCTCAAAAGGGTACATCCAACGATAGTACACCGGTCCTCCGAGTTTAAATTCTTCAATCAAGTGTACAAGTAAGTGTTCCATAATGTCAAATAAGTCCGGTGGAAAGACGGTTTCGAGCACACACATTGTCCTCACTACACGTTTTTCCAAGACATCAAAATCTTCGCGTAGAAAAATGGATGAGCAAATATCATGGAAAATATTTGAGAGAGCGGTGAGAGCTTCCATAAGATGGTAAAAATCACGAAAAGCAACTGGCATTAACTTTTGCATGAAAATATGATAATCATGTGATTTAAAACCGGTAATTCTTAAAGTATTCCATTTGATACAACGTGATATATTCGACACACCTCCATCGGGAAGTTCTAGTAATTGTGTAAGGTGTTTTAGGCATGATCCCCTTTTCATCGATCCACAAATCACATTTTACATCTAGATATTTGTAATCCGCCCTTGATTTTTTTTATCTTTAGTCTAGATACGATCATTTATAATTGTGTAACATATATTCTAAAACACATTCTTCTCGGTATGCATAACATCAATACAATGTCGTAGATCATGAGATGCCCAATACGGTAGCTCCCAAAATATTGAAAAGTGGGTCCAATGATGATCTACCCATAGCCCGTAGGCTTGAATTTACTAAAAGTGTTTCCGGATGGAGCGAAATCTATTCGCAATAAATAAGATAGTAATTTCTCACCCTTGGTACAACCATCAAACACTTTAAGTTCCGTTGTAGCATATTTTTTATTTTTGTTTTGCATCGGATCATTTTTATCCAAAAATGTTCGATATGTTCCATAGAAACAATATTTTCCGCAATTCTTGAGTTGGAAACCTTGTACATTTCCAACACAAACCGGGCATCCCATCTTCCCTTTTGTTGATCAACCACTAAGCATACCTAAAGTGAGAAAATCACTAATATTTCATATAAGTGCCATCTTCATGATAAAATTTGTTTTCAAATGTTGATCATAAGTTTCAACCCCGCTTTGCCAGAAAATAAATAATTCGTTCATAAGGGGCCTTAGAAACACATTGAGGTTTTTTTTGGATTATCCGGGCTGGGAATTAGTAGTGTCATAAACATGAACGGTCTTTTCATACACATAGAAGGAGGTAGATTATAGACGACCACAACAACCGGCCACAATGTGTATACATTGTTTCCGGAATTTCCAAATGGATTGAAACCATCACTCGACAATCCAAGTAGAACATTACGAAACTCATTAGCAAAAGATAGGTATCGCTTGTCAAAATTTTTCCAATCATCTCCGTCCAAGGGGTGACTTAGCTCCCCCTCTTTTATTTCTCTATTCTTGTGCCAAGTCATATGTTTAGCCGTATGCTCCGACATGTATAATCGTTGTAAATGGGGAATTAGCAGAAAATATCTTAACACCTTCTTTGATATTTGCCTTCCAATTTATCCCATGATATCTTTGTAACGATCCTCTTTGCAAATGTCACAAATAACTTTTTTTCTTCGTTATTATAGTATAACATATAATTATTTGCACACGCATCAATTTATTCATATCCCAACTTCAATTTTTTTACCATTTTCTTCATTGCATAATAAGAAACCGGTAGCTTATGATCTCGTGGCAACACTTCCCCAATAATATCAAGTAGTAAATTAAATGATTTCTCACTACTACTAGATACGTCTTTGAAATGTAACAATCTCGTAGTGAAAGAGAGTATTGTATAATTTTTGTTATCGGGATAAATAGGAGCTCCCGACTCATTGTCATCGGTGGAAAATTGAGAAGCATCAAATTTTGGAAATTCTTAGGCATCATTTATACTACTACTATTACTACCCCTCGTATCATTGAAGCTATGAAAATCTTGCTCGAAATTATCATTGAGACTCTGTTTTTGGCTTTTTCTCACCATGTAAAGTCCAGACGGTATATGATTCAAAAAATCTGGAAGCATACAAGTTAAACTTTATGGTATCTAAATTTTCCCAATGACCATTCCCACAATTCTTACAAGGACACAACGTCTTATCTTTTGTCAACCAAAACCATTTTGCCGAATCCAAAAATTCTTCCACACCATTTTATACACATCTGTTAACGTAATGCTCTCACTTTTCATACAACGTGACATCCAACCACGGTTACATTTGACATCTATAATATCAACAAAACTACATGTCAATTTAACTTCACTTTTTGAAATTGTTAACATTCAAGCATATATAAATTGTTAACATATAAATTATAACATCTTTCTCACCATCTACAATATCAATAAACACCATTTCAATTTAACTTCACATTTTTACTCTTCAATTAAAAAGCATATACAAATTATACATACAAATCATACACAATATCATCCTAACTAACATAGAACAAAAAAAAATTACAACATTGAAATAAAGAACATTGAGATCAAATTATACCTTTACAATGAAAGTGATTCTTGAAGAAAAACAAACTTCTCCCTTTTCATCTTCTTTTTCTTCTTTCTTATCTTTCTCTTCTTCTTTCTAATTTTTCATCTTATCTTCATTCTATTAACACCACCCAAAACAAAACTAAAAAGGTGGTAGGTCCATTTTTAAAATATTAATAATTCTAGGCCTTTTCCTACCAAATATGGTAGGAAATGCTTTTCAGGACCAGATGTCCTTTTCCTACCAGTATTGGTAGGAAATGACCTGAATTATTAATATTTTTTTATACTTTAGAAAAATATTAAATATTCTTAACAATATATGGCGTGCTGATGTGGTCGATGGGGTTATTATCACAATAAGATTCTACCAAGATAAACCAATCTTGGTAGGAAACACTTTCCCACCAAACTTGGTAGGAAATGGTCTCAGATTGAAGATATTATTTCCTTTTTTATAAAAATAGTTTAATCAATAAAATAAGTAAGGGCTGATGACGTGGTTGATGGGATGATTTCGCTATCAAATTTTGGTCAAAACCTACCAAAATTATTAGGTTTTGAGTTTCCCACTAATATTGTTAGGTTTTGGTGCTTGCGTGTACATAATTTAGGCCCCACCTCGAGCAATTCCTACCGATTTACGGGTTGGTAGGAAATGCTCTACCATTTCCTACCAAGTTTTTCGGGTTTGATTTGCATTGTAGGAAAAGGTCGTTTTTCTTGTAGTGTTAGCATTATTATCCCATTTACTAGAGAAAACAAGGCAAAAAATGACTAGAGCACATCGGTCGTTTTTAGTACCGACCAAATACGGTCGATTTTAAATAAATAAGATCGAAAAAATAGTAGTTTTTCCGAAGCTAGACATTTAAAAAAAATCGTTGTATTTAGCAAAATACGACCGGCTAAATATAATGATGTAAATATGACAGGATTTATACGACCGCTCTATATTAATGCAGTCATATTTAGTATATTTGAAATTTGAAATTTCAGCAAAAAAATTGAATGTTTCACTCATAAAAATAAACATGACTCTCTTTGGTCATAAATCAAATACCATCGAGTTCTGTTGTAATTTAAATATGACCATTTTTCATTGTAAATAAATATAATCGATTGTCGTTTGGCGTTTAAAAATGATAAATTTTGGTTGAAATACAGTTAAAATATAGTTACAAATGTGCTTGGTTGTAACTTTCAGTTTTGTTTGCATAATAAGCCAGGCAATATATAAACTTGTCATGGAATAGTTATCCGAAAGGCACAAAAATGGCAAACATGATATTGATAGTTAAAATAGTTAAACAGTACCAAAAGATTTCTATACAGGCACAAGATTGCCCAATGTTAACAAAATAGCATTTAAAATCTTCACAGTAGCAAAATGAACTGACGAGGATTAAACAAAGAGAAAGTGGTTTGGACTAGGGTCGATGTCTTCACCTTATTCATTGTTGATTGTGTCATCCATAATAGTCATAGTGTGAGGAGCCTCATGTAAAATAATCAGGTAGAAGTCAGCTACAAGAAAGTTCAACTGTCATAAAAGATGGTAGAGGAATGGCACAAATATCATATTCTAAAACCTTAAGATGCACTACAAAAAAAACGGCTAAATACAACCGGTTCAAAACCGGTTGTATTTAGTTAAATTCGACCGTTTCCGGTTGTATTTAACTAAATACGACCGGTTTTTGGACCGGTTGTATTCGCTCGAGTTATATTTAGTAAACCGGTTGAATTTAGTGCTAAATATAACCGATTAAATATGACCAACTAAATACAACCGCTAGTAGATACAACCAGTTCTGGTCGAATTATATTTTTCGGCTAAAATTCAAAAATCCCGCCCAAACAATTAAATTTTCCGAAGAGTTTTGAACAGCCCGCCCAAAAATTAAATTCGACCGAAAATGGTCAAAACTATGACTTTAAATTCGACCCCATGCGGTCGAAAATATGAAAAACAAATTTAAAAAAAATGGGCCGAAACTGGAAGTCATGGCCGGAAACTGGAAGACATCGCCGGAAACAAATAGACTATTGTGAAGCCTGCAATTTACCTACTAATGGATTTTTATACATATTTTAGAAATATCGATAGTTGTTGTTGTCCGGCGCCTCACGAAATAAAGCATGAGTATCACAATCACCCTTTAGTTCAGCGTTATCTAACAACATCGGAGAAAACTTGCAATGCTTGTTTAGAACTAATACTTCTCGCTCATTGATACTTTGGGCTAAGCCTATGTATTACCCAGCAAACACACCCACAAAATTAACACAAAAGCTCTCTTTTTTACAGCTACATAAATACAAAAGTAACAATATTTTCAAGACAGTACAATACTCAATAGAGAAAAATGGAAAATGAGGAAGAAAATCAAGTAAACAAACTCAACCACCCATCTCCTCATTCTTCTTGTTTAGGCCATTCTCTCTGTGTTTCTCCCTTTCCAAACGCTAGCGGGTAACAAACTGTACATGCGTGTATATAACAGAGAATCGGAAAAGGGGGAGTTGGCCGGAATATTAATTTTGCCTCGATTTTGACAAAATAAAAGTGACTAGGTGATAGATCGGGGGGAGATGGGTGCGATTCGGAAAAGAACTATCGAGAAAGGGGCTCGCCGGAGTATGACCAGATGGCGGACGGCCGGTTGCACCAGGTGGCGGTGTCATGGGGGGTTTAGTCGAGGACGAAGGTGTGTGTGGGGGAGAGAGAGAGAGAACAAAAAAGTGCGGCGTTGGTGAGGGATAAAGGGGCGGGGGCAGGTAGGTCTGGGGGGTGGGGGTTCAGGGTTAAATTTTTACATTATATGATTTTGTTTTATTTTTTGTTTTAATTTTTATAAAATGTAACTCCAACCCTTGGATTGTTTTGATAATAGTTGAATTTGGTCCGTTAGATATAATTCACGAGGATTAGTGACATGGCACTAAATACAACCTTATTTGATCTAATTTAGGAGTGTGAATTTAAATATTATTATTATTATTATATTTTTTTATCTTTTATAAATTATATAATAATAATTAATATTATGCTTACAAATATTATAATACTCTAAATTTAAAATTTATTTTTGAGAACTCACTATTTTAAGAAAATTTTGAATTCATGATTTTGATCGATTTTATAATAAATACCGCAAATAGACACGTGGTGAAATTTTCTCTTATGATAAATTAAAAAAATATTCTTAAAATAATAAAGGAATAATAATTAAAAAATATTGAAATTTTGCATAGAACATTTTCGTTTAACCGTTTTAAGATTTGTACAATTCGATCGTTTGATATTTATTCAATACGTTTGAGATTTAATATGGGACAATACACTAATAAGAAATACATGTCAAATTAATAGTTGGTTATCAAAATAGCAAACCATATATATTTATTTTTTTCTCAACTTTTAATCATATCACTAAAATATATAGATATTGACATCTGTAAAGTTAGATCATTCATAAACATTTTTTAAAAAGTTTGACCAATACTTCTAACTACTGTTTAATCCCATAATGATGTTTCGATATTTTTAAAAATATTAATAAATGATCCAACCGTACGGAAGTCAGGATCTATATATTTTAGTGATATGACAAAAAATTTAGAAAAAAATAAATATATTTGTTTTGCTTTTTTAACAGTCAACTAGTAAATTGACCAGTACTTCTAACTAGTGTTTAATCTCATATTGTTGTTTTGATATTTTTAAAAATATTAATGAATGATCCAACCGTACGGATGTCAAGATCTATATATTTTAATGATATGACAAAAATTTTAGAAAAAAATAAATATATTTGGTTTGCTTTTTTGACAGTCAACTAGTAAATTGACAAGTACTTCTAACCAGTGTTTAATCTCATATTGATGTTTTGATATTTTTAAAATATTAATTAATGATCCAACCGTACGGATGTCAAGATCTATATATTTTAGTGATATGACAAAAATTTTAGAAAAAAATAAATATATTTGGTTTGCTTTTTTAACAGTCAACTATTAAATTGACCAGTACTTCTAACTAGTGTTTAATTCCATATTGATATTTCGATATTTTAAAAATATTAATGAATGATCCAACCGTACGAATGTCAAGATCTATATATTTTAGTGTTATGACAAAAATTTTAAAAAAAAATAAATATATTTGGTTTACCTTTTTAATAGTCAAAGAGTAGTTTGACCTGTACTTCTAACTAGTGTTTAATCCCATATTGATGTTTCGATATTTTAAAAAAAATAATGAATGATCCAACCGTACAGATGTCAAGATCTATATATTTTAGTGTTATGACAAAAAGTTTAGACAAAAATAAATATATTTGGTTTACCTTTTTAATAGTCAAAGAGTAGTTTGACCAGTACTTCTAACTAGTGTTTAATCCCATATTGATGTTTCGATATTTTTAAAAATATTAATGAATGATCCAACCGTACGGATGTCAAGATCTATATATTTTAGTGGCATGACAAAAAGTTTAGAAAAAAATAAATATATTTGGTTTGTTTTTTTAATAGTCAAAGAGTAATTTGACCCGTACTTCTAACTAGTGTTTAATCCCATATTGATGTTTCGATATTTTTAAAAATATTAATGAATGATCCAACCGTACGGATGTCAAGATCAATATATTTTAGTGATATGACAAAAAGTTTAGAAAAAAATAAATATATTTAGTTTGCTTTTTTAATAGTCAACTATTAAATTGACCAGTACTTCTAACTAGTGTTTAATTCCATATTGATGTTTCGATATTTTAAAAAAATTAATGAATGATCCAACCGTACGGATGTCAAGATCTATATATTTTAGTGTTATGACAAAAATTTTAGAAAAAAATAAATATATTTGGTTTACCTTTTTAATAGTCAAAGAGTAGTTTGACCAGTATTTCTAACTACTGTTTAATCCCATATTGATATTTCGATATTTTTAAAAATATTAATGAATGATCCAACCGTACGGATGTCAAGATCTATATATTTTAGTGGCATGACAAAAAGTTTAGAAAAAAATAAATATATTTGGTTTGCTTTTTTAATAGTCAAAGAGTAATTTGACCCGTACTTCTAACTAGTGTTTAATCCCGTATTGATGTTTCGATATTTTTAAAAATATTAATGAATGATCCAACCGTACGGATGTCAAGATTTATATATTTTAAATATGACAGAAATTTTAGAAAACAATAAATATATTTGGTTTGCTTTTTAAATAGTCAAAGAGTAGTTTGACCAATAATTCTAACTAGTGTTTAATCCCATATTGATATTTCGATATTTTTAAAAATATTAATGAATGATCCAACCGTACGGATGTCAAGATCTATATATTTTAGTGATATGACAAAAAATTTAGAAAAAAAAATATTTAGTTTGCTTTTTTAACAGTCAACTAGTAAATTGACCACTACTTCTAACTAGTGTTTAATCCCATATTGATGTTTCGATATTTTTAAAAATATTAATGAATGCTCCAACCGTACGGATGTCAAGATTTATATATTTTAGTGATATGATAAAAATTTTAGAAAAAATATATATATTTGGTTTGCCTTTTTAGTAGTCAAAGAGTAGTTTGACCAGTACTTCTAACTAGTGTTTAATCCCATATTGATGTTTTGATATTTTTAAAAATATTAATGAATGATCCAACCGTACGGATGTCAAAATAGTTAAAATTTAAATATTCAAATTACTTACATTTTTCCGTGAACTTTTTTTTCAACAATTTTCATATCCGTATGGGTGGATTATAATTTAAAACAAATACAAAATAAATTCAAACTCAAACTATAATTATTAATTGAATGATAAATATCTAACTACCATAATAATCTTTTTTGCAAGAACTAAAATATAAATTTCGTGTAAATTTTATTCTATATTTTTTTCCAGAAATTTTTCGCCATTTTTAAAAATAATTTGAACGAAATCGGTTGAATTTAGTACAAAATTCATTGGCGGGAAAATTCCCTCCATTTTTAGGCAAGGCTAAATTCGTCCGTATGCGGTTTAATTTAGGAGCACGCTTAAACTCAACCGTATACAGTTGTATATAAATATGGTTGTATTTATTCAGTTGTAATAAGTAAGGCTAAATTCGACCGAATGCGGTTGAATTTAGGAGCACACCTAAACCCAACCGTATACGGTTGTATATAAATACGGTTGTATTTATTCGGTTGTAATTAGTACTAAATTCGACCGCCTAAATATGACCGTATTTAAATACGACCGCATGCGGTTGTATTTAGTCGCGCCCTTAATTTCAACCGAAAACGGTTGAATTTGAAGTCGGTTGTATTTGTGCGGTTGTATTTAGCCTTGTTTTCTTGTAGTGATGGTAGAGGAAAGGCAAGAACATGATCTTATACTCTTTAAAACTCCTTCTTAAAAGTAGAGTTAAAATAAATATCAGTATCAATATCAACAACAAATATTTAAATTAAATATATGGGGATGGGAGGACTTTAACTCGAGTCCCTTCCTAAATCGAGCTCTGATAACATGTCATGTCGAGTTACCGGTTCTCCTAAAATCTTGAAGTGTTATCAACTGGGCTTATCAAGATCATCCCATATCTCAACAGTTATAATATATTTGACCTAGTTTTAAATAATTATTTTGCATAAAGAGAATCACCCTTTATGTTACCAAAAGATTTATGTGTCATATGAAGGTACCATACATTATATATTACTAGTTTATAAACGTGCAAGATATTTTCCTTTTTAAATAAATATTTGCATAAATAGGTATTATAGGTAAAATATTAATACTTTAAATTATATAAAAAATTTAAGTTGAAGTATTTAGAGAAAAAAATGGACCTCCAAGAAAAAAAACAAATTTAATCAGTTTTTGACAGTTTTACTTACCAATATAAGAAGGTGGCAAAATAATTTTTAATTTTTTGATGATTTAAAAACTATTATTAAATTGATATAATCTAAAAATTAATGATAAAAGATGATAATCAATTTTACTATAGAATTTATTATAACCATTTATTCTTTATTTTGACTTCTAATGTATTTTACAATATCTACTAAGACTCAATTTAGATTATTCAAATATAAAATATACATGTGTATCAGATTTAAAGTCTCTTAATTATTTGTTTATTGTATGCCATAACTATTTTTAATAGATTTGTCCCCTTGTACTTTTCAAGCAAAATACAAATTTCAAATAAAAAATGTTTGTTAATTTAAAATAGGTAAATAAAAAGGATTCAAACTGAAGCCAAAACAAATAAAATTATAATCATTTATTAAATTTTGTTTGATTTTATTTTGTGTCTAACTTTATTTCTATAAATCAAATTTTGACAATTTTATAATTCAGTTATAACTTACAAAATAAACGGAGTTTTTGGGCCTAATTTGGATAGTGTGGATATTTTCGGCCAATAATTTCACTAATTTGGATATTTTGTGCCTAAGTTTTTTTACCTTAGGGGGTGTTTGGTTCAATAAATCTGGGTATGAGGTATGGGGTTGGAATGGAGAAGACCCATACCAGCTGTTTGGTTAAAAAAATTTTGTTTTAAAACCCATTCCTGAAACCCATGAGGTATAGGGTTTAGAAACCCATGTGAATAGGTGGGTATGAGCTAAATCAAACTCCTGGGCATCATTTTCATTATTTTCTCTAGTCTTTCTTTTTAACTAAAGTATAATTCTTTTTTTAGCTCTCATTTTAATATTGATGAATAAAAAATGTGAATGTATATTTAATTTTCTTAAATACTACGTAAAAATATTTATAAACTCATATTTTAATAAGAAAAATTATCAAAAATACTAGTTTTTTTTATTTATTTCTTTTTGCAATTTTACTATCCTCTAATTTTTTTGGCAAAAATTTAGAATCAACCAAAATCAAGCAGACATACAATTAGTTGAATCAAGTTTTTTTTGTTGCATTTGAGGTTACATGGAGTGACATAAATTCGTCGAAAATTGCATCTAATTGAATCAAGTTGCATTAAACAGTATTTTCGTAAAAAAATTGGAAAATAGCATTTTTTTAAAATAAAAAAGTATTTTTGCAATTTTTTAAAAAAATTATAGTATATTTGTAAAAATATCTTTAGCCTTAGGTATTTTTCAAAAAAATTATATTTTTAACCTTACTAATTATGATTGTCAAGTGATCGTGTATAATTTTAGATTTTAATAATAAAATAATGAATTAACAAAAAATAATAATTAAATGTCTTTTGATTGTTGATTCCAATTAATTTATCAAAGAGATATATTTTTATCATATTTTGAACCAAACAGGTGATATCAAGTATCAAGTTCCAAACCCTTACCAGCTTAACCCGATTCCTGATTCCAACCCGATACCACCCAACGAACCAAACGACCCCTAAGAATGAAAGAACTAGAATTCTGGAGAAAGTCTAATATTCACAATATATAACAGAACTCAGCTATATCGCCAGGGTGAGCCAGGGTGAGCATAAAAGTACAAGGACATATAGACACGTCACTCAAATATGGACCCCAGTTGATGATTTGGATTGTGGGGCCCCTGTACATGGCATGCCACGTGGCACGGTCCCTTTGAAAAGTCAAGCCCTTTTCCTACCAGAATTGGTAGGTTTTGTGTCATTTTTTCCTCCCAACGTTGGTAGGCTTTGATTCATTAGCTTTTCCTACCAACCTTTTCCTACTATATATCTTAGTTTATACAAGAACCAAAACCTACCATTCTCGGTTTGTAATGGGCATTCTGGTAGGTCATATTTGGTAGGATTTTATTGTTTATTTGGAAAAAAAAATTATTTATTTCTGGTCATTGCCATAAACTAAAGCCAAACACAAACCAAACACAAGTAACCAACATACAAATACATAATCAACAAGCACAAAATAGAATTCAGTACATGATCAATTCATAATTCGAACAATTGTATCATTTCCGGACATAGTTACCGGACACTAAAGATTGACCAACCATCCATAATTAAAAACAAAAGCTAAGTTTCTGGCAACTATAACCCTACTTCAGAAATTCACCATTATCTTAATTATGCTTACAAGAGCATAATACTGACAACAATCCGAGTCTAACCAAAAGCATTTTAACTAAAAGCATTTAAGTCTAACAATTTTAACGACAAACTTCATAAAACAATGAGTTTTAGGGGAGCAGATTTGGTCATCCTCACGATCGGAGCCTTCAGAATTTCTTTTTTCATCTTTACCTTCAGATGCGCCTTCTTCCCCATCAGCATTCTGACCTTTCCCATCAGCCGCCTCAATATCGCTTTCATCGTCAGAGATGTCTGGTACATCAGTCTCCTCATCAGAACTATAAAGTACCTGCAATACACAACCGATTCACGGTAAATCATCGACGCTAAATAAATGGCAGATTGGTACAAAAATTGCAAAAGAAAAGTACCTCTTTTTCCTTCTCCAGATACCTCTTAAACATGTCTTCCACAAGCTTTTTCACGAGATGCATCACTTCATTTGAAACAAACGGTGTGAATTCAGTTCAGTTTCCAGGATCGCTAAGATCAAGGGCAGCTCGAGCATGATTCTCAATCTGTTATTCATTAAGTTGTTGCTGATAGGTAGAAGGATTGGTTTTCAGGATCTCCAGAACTCCACCGACCACAATTACGAATAACTTGGCAGGGACACCTCTATTACGAGCAGCACCCGCAACAGAAGTTTCAGCCCTATTCTCCTCTTCTTCATCATACTAGACTGACAAATCTTTGATCAAATGACGGGTGGAAGTTCTCATAAAACCAACAAGCCTATTATTCTTAGGCTTTTCACCAATAGGTACTATGGCCATCAACCACCACTGGAACGGCTCCATGGAATTCTCAGCTGTAGGACCAAAGTTATTTTCTTCAAGTATCTTTGCAAAGCTCAGATGTAAAAGATTTGGTAATAAAGTATTAGAGCTTCTGACCTAAAATACAACATCTCAATTTTTTGCTATATAATTCAAGCAACTTCGTTCAGATCAGATAAATAAAACAAACTCAGATAAAAATAAGATGTTGATAAATTTCATATTGAAACAAGCCTAAATTTGCATTCAGACACATTAAGACACATTTGCAAAATTCAGCAATATGAACTGTATAGAGCAAATCAAATAAAGTTCTGGAGTTCACAAGATTTGGCTAATAAACATTAAGACACATTTGCAAATTCCAGCATTATGAAACAGGCCTAAATTTCACTATCAAAATCATCTTGAGATATATGGTAGAATCATTTATCTGGCTAATTAAAAAAATCCAAAAAAGAAATTCAAGTAAATACGTGGCACGTTAATTTCTTATATAAATTGTATAGAACAAAGTCTAATAAAGTTCTGGAGTTCACAATATTTGGCTACACAGTGAGTTTATGCAAAATCAAGCATTATGAATTCCAATATGCATAGACAACTTAACTTGTATTTGAACATATAAATGCATAATGAAACTTGTTAAAAACTCAGATATATTATCATTTATTTCTAATAAGTTATAAAAGAAATTATCCAATTTTAATTTCATACCGCAATATCCTTTGCAGCCTCAGTTGTGTAAATTGGCATGCCATCATCATCCACTTCCTTGCGAGTGTGTGTTTTGTCCCACACTTCAAGGCGAGTTGGCACAACGCCATTCTTTTTCCTTAGTTAAAATCTAACACATAGATGCATAAAGATAACTAATATTAATAAACAAGATTCTAAATCCAAGTTCTATTTTACTAGATTATGAAGTGAATGTTACCTTCTCCACTTGCTGAAAAGGTCTTGCACCAATGTTGTGCAAAGTAGTCACCTCTTACCGATTTGCTTTTCCCTTATCTTATCGTAGCTTGTGTTGATCCGACTCTAAGAAATGAACCATCCCTACCAATACCTTATCACTGAAGTAGGCAGGTTTAACTTCTAGCAGTGGCTTTTTTAACTTCTCAGAATTTGCATAAGCTCACTCCTTTTCTTCATGCACTGTTCACTTAATCAATGCCTTGAGATACCCAGCTATAGTCCTATAAGCCTCCTTACGACTTTGACCCTTCTCATGTCTGAAATATTTCTCCAATTTATATAAACATAAGTTGTTCAATAGTGTAGAAATTACATGCAAATTATTATAGTAAACAAAATAAAATGTTTAAATAAATATTTAATGCAACCATTTAACATAACCTTTTCCTCTTAAAACATTTAAATTAGCAATTACCTATAGTTTGATAATAAAATAAATATCAAAAAGTTGAGAAACCAATTTTGTCCTAAAATAATACTATTATATTACATGCTTCCTATCTAAAATTGGAAAAAAAGGTAACTGATGAAAATATAAAATCTAGCAGAGTGACATGATGAGTTGTAAATCTACAGAGTTGGTTGTAGACTACAAATATGACGTTACTCCAAAAATCATCCCAAATATATCTTTCAGAACCATCACAAAATAAAAAAACAACTTAACCTCCTCTGCCTTTTACTGACAACATGATGATATTTTTACCATTTTCAAAATCAACAACCATGTCATCTTAATCTTAATTATATATATATATTCTCCCCCAATCAAGCCCTAACACGGCCACTCTTATTTTATCAAGAATGGAACTTCCCCTTCAAGACCCTGATGATAAATTGTGTCCATCTTTTCATGTAGTTGGTAATACTAATACTGAAAGAGAGGAGCCTTTGCCTCTTCATTCTGATTTAATTTACAAATCTTAGAGCAAACAGAAACTCAAACACAGGAGTAAACAACTAAACTATCAATTAAAAGTAAATATGTATTTTAAAGTAAATCAAATTCAAGATGATGGATACTTACATAGAGTTCAGTAATAACTTTCTCAACCCATTTAGGATACTTATCATTGATATCAGTCCACGTGTAAGCTCCCACTAGCCAGAACCCGCAAATAATGCCAAAAATTGTCTTCTTTACTTCATCATGTATTATGCTACAATTATAATAATCGTTACCAATTGGACACATATTAAAGTTAGGTAAAGTAGTAAAGAATAAAATACAATAGTCTATAAATTTAGACTTACACTCCATTTGAAATATCCATACAACTTGGCTTTGCTCGAGGCGTGGAACCAAAGAGTCCACGAGAGTTTGCTCGCTTTCTTGGACCCATCCACTCAATCAATTCTTCCCTTGTCTTCCCGCGGGGATAAGACTGTAATATCACTAAAGCTTTGGCCTTTGCCTTTGATGCTGCCATCACTTTGCCTTTGCATTTTCCTTTACGTGAACTTGCATTTTTCTTAGACTTAGAGATCTTTCAATTCTTATTCACTCGAACTTTTTTTCCTTTCTTTGCAGATGTCACCCGACTCTTACCCTAGAAAACCTTTTCCATTAACCCTGAAAAAATAATATCATGGATGATATGCATTAAACACATAACTTAATGCATTATCTTTTTATTTAAGAACCAATTATATGAGGTTTATGAGTGCTCAGATTAATATTAAACATAATTAATTAAGTTACATAAAAAGATTCAGGTGTTTACTCTTAATTAATTAGCTTTGAATTCATAATTTTCATTGATCAGAAAACTAACGGCGCATTTATCTTATCAGACTAGACAAAACTCTGCATGAATCAGTGGGATTTTCCTATATTATTAGCAATCTGGAAGTGTCAATTATATATAGTTTCTTAATTATAGCTTACAAAGCTTAACTTATAAGAGCCCAACTCTAATCCTAAATAAAACCCTACTTCAAGACAATAGACGTAGTAGTATATCATTGCATTTACTTAACTTGACCTAATAAAATTTTGAACAATTTTAAATTAATTATAAATATCCAAATGCTAACATATATGATTAGGCTTTTCCTAAGCTTCAACCGAAACGGACAAAGCTTCAACATATATGTCAGTTGGATTAGCTATGCCAGCATACACACACTACGCATATTTTGTGGACCGACCAAACACACACTTTTTTACAACTATATATGACTATAATACATGTGTATATGTTATATGTTATGTGTATGTGAATCCAATGCATATTACAATACTAATCCACTGCATCATCATATGCATACCTAAACCTTAATACGTAAACTTAAAAAAACATAAAAAACATCAAAATACATATTTAAGCACATAGTTTAGTAAAAAATGACTGCAAAACCCATAGTCAAAGCATAGTTTCATCAATGATCAATTTTGATGGACTTAAAATCACATTTAAGCACAACCCATAGTTAAAGCATGCATAATAAACACAACCCATAAATATTGCATGCATATTGCCCAAAAGCCCCAATATCTCTTACAAAACCCCATGTTTAACACCAGATACTCTTTAAAATTGCAAAAGTTAACACCCCAAACACAATAAACATCTAATCGATGATACCCAATACACAATAATGTATATATATGATCAAATACAGACATAATCATATAAAATCGAATAAAAAATGAATAATAACAAAAGGGTAAAATATATAAACGAATAGATGAAGAAACGAATAGATGAAGAAAGCTTACCGATCAAAATAGATGAAGAGATGATGAAGAGATGATGAAGAGATGAAGAAGAGATGATGAACTAGGATAAGCAGAGAGAGAGTATGGTGAAGAAATGTGGCTGCTCGAAATGAAAGAATAATGTTGGTAGGGCATATGTCTTTAATCCCCAATTAATTTTTTAATATTTTATTGTTTGATCAGAACCTACCAATATTGGTAGGTTTTGCTCCAAAAACTGGTGGGTTTTGACATGCGCGGTAAATTCAATTTTTTCGCCAAAAATTTGGCGGAAACACCAAAAGGTGCGATTCGAACCCACACCCCACAGAATCATTTACAAGATACTATCCATTGTGCCAAATTGGTTTTTTCTGAAAAAATTGACACAAACAAGTATATCTTAGTTAAAAAATTGGATAATTTTATTTAAAATCTAATATTTTATGAAATTGTTATGATAAAAATTTTATTATTATTTTCAGGTGTTGCCTTTTTCTACCAGTTTTAGGTCTATTTCATACCATACTTGGTAGGAAATACCCAACTAGAAAAAGGAAAAATAACTTTTTTGGGAAAACCTACCAATTTTGGTAGGAATTAAAAGTTTGTTTTATAGATCTATTATAAAAATATAATAGCTTAATTTTTAAAAATTCAATATTTCGACTACATGTATAAAATTAATGTATCTAATCTATTATAAGGTTGGATTATTAAAAAATAAAAATAAAAAAATCCAAGTGTGTAATCCTAAACATCCCCGATACTTTGAGTGAAAACCCAACTCAATCTTCGAACAATCTCGACGTTCCTTTTTCTAAACGATTTCCTTAGTCATAATTGTTTTCTTACCCAATTTTTTTCCTATTTTTATTTCATTAATAGTGACATTTCACTTGAAAAGTTTTAATAAATCGAATCATTTTCATATTTAATATTTTCTTTTCGTAATAATTATAATTAGCCAAAACACAAATGAAAACACGGGACTGTAAGTGTACTCAACTAACTATTGGAGTTTCAAAATTAAAATGAATAGATTTTTATATTTTTATAGTTTGATCAATGGAAATGTGACAAAACATGGGCAAACTGTACAAAAAATATATTTTTCTTGTAGTTTTGTCTATAGATCTATTATAAATACATTATAGCTTAATTTTTAAAAATTCAATATTTCGACTACATGTATAAATCTCATATATCTAATCGTCTGTAAGGTTAGATTATTAAAAAAATCCAGATGTCTAACCCATCCCCGACACTTTGAGTTGAAAAACTAACTCAATCTTCAAACAATCTCGACGTTCCGTTTTCTAAACGATTTTCTTAGTCATAATTATTTTCTTACCCAAATTTGTTTCCTAGTTTTATTTCACTATAAAATGACATTTCAATTGAAAACTTTTAATTTATCGAATCATTTTCATATTTAATATTTTCTTTTCATAATAGTTTTCTCACATTTCCTACCAATATTGGTGGGAAATAGGTGGTAGTCGTTTCCTACTAGTTTTGGTAGAAAATAATTAGTTGGAAATAAGCCATTTTTGGTAGATTTTAAAACAAAAGGTTGGGAAATGTTTTTACCCGGCATTTCCTAGCAAATATTATTTCCAACCAGTTATTTCCTACTAGAAGTTATTTCCATCAGTTATTTCCTACTAGATGTTATTTCCAACCAGTTATTTCCTACTTGAAAATTTACCAATATAAAAAATGTAGAAAATTCACCATTAAACTTCATTACTAGTACAATTAAATTTTAAAATACATAACAATCAATATCTTTAAAACCATCGGTTTCTTTTTCTTCTTCTTCTTCTTCTTTTTCTTTTTCTTCTTCTTCTTCTTCTCCACTTTCAACTTCTTCTCCTTTTTCAACTTCTTCATCTTCTTTCAATTCTTCATCTTCTTCCCCTTTTTCTTCCATATTTTCAGTTCGATCAATTCGAATGGGATCATATTGTGCGAAATCAATGAAAAAGGATGATGAAGACGCATTTGATACATTCTCTTGAAAGGTCTCTTCATTTGGTGCATTGGTAGCTTCATCATTAGGATGATTTTTACAATTCACAACGGTATACAAATTGCTCTGAGGATTCAATACACTAGGAGCATAGTTTACTTCAACCTTGATTGCATGACTAGCCAAAATAAATATTTCATTCGACTTCAACCTTGATTTCACATCAATAGTCACAACACGATTTTTATCAACCCGAACACCATTTCCAACACTATCAAACCAATTATATCTAAATAAATAAACAAAATTTCCTCCTCCATAGATAAGATTAATAATTTCTTCTATTTTACCATAGTAATTAACAAGAACATCATTGTGAAAAATGCCTTTAACAAAAACCACATCATTAACATGAAACTTATATCCATTAACTAAACAACCATGAAAAGAGAAAATATCGCATACCGGTCCATCAATCAAATGTTTGAAAAGGTCATAGTTTACACCATTTTCAACATATACACAATAGATATATGTATCATATTAGATTTTTTTTACATCAAAGGTACCATATAATATGCGGATTAATAAAAGTACCTTTTCTCTAAACGAGGCTTAAATTCGGTTTTTTGGACCGACTCCAATCTTTCATTTGATATATGTGGATCATTCGCACGTATGTGGGCATCAAATTCCCTGAAACACAAGAGCAATTAGTAAATTATAAATGACACCATACAAAAGACACATGTAGTAACTTAGCATTTAATTACAAAAGACACATATAGTAAATTACCGAATGTACGGTTGAACTTCTGGCATATTTAGTAGCACATAATATTCCGCAATCATCAAATCACTTTTATTTAAATACCCAACAAGGTGATTTCCAATAGTTTGAAGAGGATATCTAAAAGCTTCTAAAACATTTTCTTCTTGTGCTTTAACCACAACTTCATTACGATGTGCGGTATCTATGGAAGAGCGAAAGTAAAATGAAGAAAAATTGATCATTTCTTCCTCAATATATCTCTCCGCAATTGAACCTTCCACCCGTGCTCTATTGCCGACCTTATCTTTCATATGCTTCAACAATCACTCAAAAGGGTATATCCAACGATAGTACACCGGTCCTTCGAGTCTACATTATTCAGTCAAGTGTACAAGTAAGTGTTCCATAATGTCAAATAAAGCCGGTGGAAAGACGGTTTTGAGCACATACATTATCCTCATTACAAGTTTTTCCAAGACATCCAAATCTTCGCGTAGTAAAATGGATGAGCGAATATCAAGGAAAATATTTGAGAGAGTGGTGAGAGCTTCCACAATATAAGATGGTAAAAATTCACAAAAAAGCATCCGGCATTAACTGTGGTATAACAATATGACAATCATGCGATTTAAAACCGGTAATTCTTAAAGTATGCCATTTGATACAACGAGATGTATTCGAGACACATCCATCGGGAAGTTTAAGTTTAGAGTTCCAATTACACAAGAGCCGGAGTTGAGTTCTAGTAATTGTGTAAGGTGCTTTAGGCATGATCCCCTTTTCATCGATCCACCAATCACGTCGTACATCTAGATATTTACAATCAGCCCTTGATTTTTTTTATCTTTAGCCTTGATACGATCATTTATAATTGTGTAAAATATATTCTCAAACACATTTTTCTCGGTATGCATAACATCAATACAATGTCATAGATCATGAGATGCCCAATACAGTAGCTCCCAAAACATTGAATAGTGTGTCCAATGATGATCTACCCATAGCCCCTAGGATTGAATTTACTAAAAGTTTTTCCGGGTGGAGCGAAATCTATTTATAATAAAGAAGATAGTAATTTCTCACCCTTAGTACGACCATCAAACACTTTAAGTTCCGTTGTAGCATATTTTTTATTTTTCTTTCACATCAGATCATTTTTATCCAAAAATGTTCGATATGTTCCATAGATACAACATTTTCTGAAATTCTTGAGTTGGAAACCTTGTACATTTCCAACACAAACTGGGCATCCCATCTTCCCTTTTGTTGATCAACCACTAAGCATGCCTAAAGCGGGAAAATCACTAATTTTCCACATAAGTGCCGCCTTCATGATGAAATTTGTTTTCAAATGTTGATCATAAGTTTCAACCCCGCTTGGCCACAAAATAAATAATTCGTTCGTAAGGGTCCTTAGAAACACATTGAGGTTTTTTTCGGATTATCCGTACCGGGAATTAGTAGTGTCATAAACATGAACGGTCTTTTCTTACACATAGAAGGAGGTAAATTATAGACGAGCACTACAACCGGCCAGAATGTGTATACATTGTTTACGGAATTTACAAATGGATTGAAACCATCACTCGACAATCCAAGTCGAACATTACGAAACTCCTTAGGAAAAGATAGGTATCGCTTGTCAAAATTTTTCCAATCATCTCCGTCCGAGGGGTGACTTAGCTCCCCCTCTTTTATTTCTCTATTCATGTTCCAAGTCATATGTTTAGCCATATGCTCTGACATGTATAATCGTTATAAACGGGGAATTAGCGGAAAATATCTTAACACCTTCTTTGGTATTTTCCTTCCATTTTTTCCCATGATATCTTTGTAACGATCCTCTTTGCAAATGTCACAAATAACTTTTTTTACTTCATTATTATAAAATAACATATAATTATTTGCACACGCATCAATTTTTTCATATCCCAACTTCAATTATTTTACCATTTTCTTCATTGCATAATAAGAAACCGGTAGCTTATGATCTCGTGGCAACAGTTCCCCAATAATATCAAGTAGTAAATTAAATGATTTCTCACTACAATGAGATACGTCTTTGAAATGTAACGATCTCGTACTGAAAGAGAGTATTGTATAATTTTTGTTAACGGGATATATAGGAGCACCCGATTTATTGGCATCAGTGTAAATTGAGAAGCATCAAAATTTGAAGATTCTTCGGCATCATTCATACTACTACTATTACTAACCCTCGTATGATTGAAGCTATAAAAATCTTGCGTGGAATTATCTCGTAACAACCCAAACATATCCACCGGTGGTTCCACAATTGGTGGTGCACGTCATTTACGATGACGTGTCCGTTCCGTTGTTGGCTCTTTCTCACCATGTAAAGTCCACACGGTATATGATTCAAAAAATCCGGAAGCATACAAGTGAAACTTTATGGTATCTAAATTCTCGCAATTACCATTCCCACAATTCTAATAAGGACACAACATCTTATCTTTTGTCAACCAAAATCTTTTTGCCAAATCTAAAATTTTTTCCACACCATTTTATACTCATCCGTTAACGTAATGCGATCACTTTTCATACGAAGTGACATCCAAACACGGTTTACATTTTACATCTATAATATCAACAAAACGACATTTCAATTTAACTTCACTTTTTGAAATTGTTAACATTTCAAGCATATATAAATTGTTAACATACAAATTATAACATCTTTGTCACCATCTACAATATCAACAAACAACATTTCAAGAATACACAAAATATATATACAAATCATACACATTATCATCCTAATTAACATATAATAAAAAAATCTTACAATACTGAAATAAAGAATAATGAGTTCAAATTATACCTTTACAATGAAAGTGATTCATGAAGAAAAACAAACTTCTCCCTTTTCTTCTTCCTCTTCTTCTTCTTTCTTATATTTCTCTTCTTCTTTCTAAATTTTCATCTTATCTTCATTCTATTTACACCACCCAAAACAAAACTAAAAAGGTGGTGGGTCCATTTTTAAAATATTAATAATTCCAGGCCTTTTCCTACCAAATTTGGTAGGAAATGTTTTTCACGGCCAATTGTCCTTTTCCTACCAATATTGGTAGGAAATGACCTGAATTATTAATATTTTTTTATATTTCAGAAAAATGTTATATATTTTTAACAATATGTGGCCTGCTGATATGGTCGGCGGGGTTATTTTCACAATAAGATTCTACCAAAACCTACCAATCTTGGTAGAAAACACTTTCCCACCAAACTTGGTAGGAAATGGTCTCAGATTGAAGATATTATTTCTTTTTTCATAAAAAAAGTTTAATCGATAAAATAAGTGAGGGCTGATGACGTGGTTGATGGGACCATTTCCGTATCAAATTTTGGTGAAAACCTACCAAAATTGGTAGGTTTTGGGTTTCCTACCAATATTGGTAGGTTTTGGTGCTTGCGTGTACACAATCTGAGCCCTACCTCGAGCAATTCCTACCAGTTTACGGGTTGGTAGGAAATGCTCTACCATTTCCTACCAAGTTTTTCTGGTTTGTTTTGCATGGTAGGAAAAGGTCGTTTTTCTTGTAGTGTTAGCATTATTATTTCATTCACTAGAGAAAACAAGCCAAAAAATGACTAGACCACATCGGTCGTTTTTAGTACCGACAAAATACAGTTGGTTTGAATTAAAAAAGACCAAAAAAATGGTTGTTTTTTCCAAAGCTAGTCATTTTAAAAAGATCGTCGTATTTAGCAAAATACGACCGGCTAAATATGATGATATAAATATGACAGGATTTATACGACCGCTCTATTTTGATAAGGTCGTATTTGGTATATTTCAAATTTGAAATTTTAGCGAAAAAATTGAATGTTTCACTCATAAAAATAAACATGACTCTCTTTGGTTATAAATTAAATACCATCGAGTTTAGTTGTAAATGAAATACGACCATTTTTCATGGGTACATAAATATAATCGATGGTCGTTTGACTTTCAGAATTGACAGATTTTGGTTGAAATATAGTTAAAATATAGTTACAACTCTTCTTGGTTGTAAGTTTCAGTTTTGTTTGCATAATAAGCCAGCCAATACATACAACTATCACGGAATAGTTATCTGAAAGTCACAAAAATGGAAAACATGATACCGATAGTTAAAATAGTTAAACAGTACCAAAAAATTTCTAAACAACCACAAGATTGCCCAAAGTTCACAAAATAGCATTTAAAATCTTTAAAGTACCAAAAGCAGTTCATAACTGACGAGGATTAAACAAAGGGAAAGTGGTATGGACTAAGGTGGATGTCTTCACCTTATTCATTGTTGATTGTGTCATCCATCATAGTCACAGTCTGTGGAGCCTCCTACAAAATTATCAGGTAGAAGTCAGCTAGAATAAAGTTCAACTGTCATAAAAGAATGTTATGTAATCCTCATATTGATCTACATATCAAGAACAAATCTTTACAGTAAAGATAGAAAATGGGAAAAAAATCTAAAAAAAGTACTAAAATCAAAGTAGTACATTCAAGAAAAAACAATAAATAAACAAAGTTGTACTTCCACTCTTGAAAGTAGAAAACCTAATTTAAAATTTTCTACCTGAAATTGAACTTTAGTTTGTTGATCGCAAAGCTAATAAAATCTTGAATAATTAAATATGTACTAAAAGCAAGTACATTGCAAAAAGAAATCATGATGACACGCACAAATAGTACCCAACCTAAATCTAAACTAATCTACCATTATACTACGAGTGTAACACGTGGACACGTGTCTATCAAATCTTCTATTATTTACGCTCAACAATTTATCAAACTACAAATAAGTTTCCTAGTGTTTAAAAAAATACCTCTAAGATAATCTTGTCATTTCTTTCATGATAAGGCCAAGCAGAGTTGCAAAAGTACGCAAATAAAGGCTATCCCTTGAATTCTAACATAGGTCTCGAAATGTTGCAATGGCTAGCTTGTTGATTTCCTTACCCAGAAAAAACTTTATAACTTCACGGCGGTGTAAAAAAAGACCATTTGCTGAACTTCCGCAAGGACCTTTGGCATCATCAAGAAAATCTCACTAGGAACATCAACGGACCCCGTCAAGTTGTTCTTTTTCCTTCTCTTGATCAGCTTGTTTGAATCCCCGGATCCTAGTAGCTCTGTGAAGGTGTGTTTGTAGGTTCGATGAGGATGGCGATCGAATAATGGGTTGTTGGGCGCGGGCATGACATTATGTAAAGCAATTGGATGAACCGAGTTTAATATCAATACCAACAACAAATATTTAAATTAAATATATGGGGGTTGGAGGACTCGAGACCGCGTCCCTCCCTAAATAGAGCTCTGATGCCATGTTCAGGTACCAGTCATCCTGAATCCTCAACGTGTTAGAAATTGGGCGTATCAGGATCATATCTCATATCTCAACATTCCCCCACACTCGAAAGCCCGTTTATTCAGGTTTGAAGAGTGGATCACTAAATGTGTTGTCCCTTTTTGGGCCTAGCATGCGGTCAATTACTTAGGTGGGGTCTTTTTCTATTTATGGGCCCATCATAATACACATTTTTCAGTTACCGGATGGGAATCTCGTCCCATTTATTTGGGCCCACCAAGGTACAATGTCAATATTTTCAATAATTAATTAAAATATTGAAGGTAACATGGAGTTGAACATGTGTCCTCTTGTAGCCATCTTGAGCTCTAATATCATGTTAGGTAACAGTTCTTCTAAAACATTAAGATGGTAGAGGAAATGCACAAACAAGATCCTATACCCTTTAAAACTCCTTCTTAAAAGTACAATATTTTTCACTAAGATTTACCATAACAGTTAAAATAAATATTAGTATCAATACCAACAACCAACATTTAAATTAAATATATGGGGATGCGAGGACTCTAACTCCAGTCCGTCCCTAAATTGAGCTCTCATAACATGTCGAGTTACCGGTTCCCCTAAAATCTCGAGGTGTTATGAACTGGGCTTATCAAGATCATCCCATATCTCAACATATATAATATATTTGACGTAGTTTTAAATAATTAGTTTGCATAAAGAGAATCACACTTTATGTTACCAAAAGATTTATGTGTCATATAAAGGAACCACACATTATATATTTCGAGTTTATAAAGGTGCGAGATTTTTTTTTGTTTTTAAATAAATATTTTCATAAATAGGTATTATAGGTAAAATATTAATACTTTAAATTATATAAAAAATCAAAGTTGAAGTATTTAGAGAAAAAAATGGAGCTCCAAGAAAAAAAATAAATTCATTCGGTTTCAAAAGTTCTATAAATCAGTTTCTACTTACCGACATAAGAAGGTGGTGAAATAATTTTTAATTTTTTGATGAATTAAAAACTACTATCAAATTGATATAATCCAAAAATTAATGATAAAAGATGAAAATAAATTTTACTTTAAAATTTATTATAACCATTTATTCTTTGTTTTGACTTCTAATATATTTTACAATATCTAGTAAGACTCAATTTAGATTATTCAAATATAAAATATACATGTGTATCAGATTTAAATTCTCGAATTATTTGTTTATTGTAGGCCATAACGATTTTTAATAGATTTGTCCCCTTGTACTAATTTCAAGCAAAATATAAATTTAAACTAAAAAATGTTTGTTAATTAAAAATAGGTATAAAAAAAGGATTCAAACTCAAGCCAAAAGAAATAAAACAAAATAATTTATTAAATTTTGTTTGATTTTATTTTGTGTCTACCTTTATTTCAACAATTCAGATTTTGACAATTTTATAATTCAGTTATAACTTACAAAATAAACTGAGTTATAATATTAATTAGTTAAAACAAATACAAAAAAATAGATATATGAAGAAGACATATGCTTACATATATATTTACAAAACATGCTATCATGGTGATAATAAAATCTTATAATTAAATAATTATGAAGAACAAGTTTTCATAATTAAACATGAAATTTACCGTATTAATTAGGGTTATAATATTATTTTTAAATTTTTTTTAAGTTAATCAACCATCCGAATTAAAAGATAGTAAAAAATAAAGAGTGTACATAAAAAATAATTTACTTAAATATTAAAAATTAGTAAGAAATACTGGTCAAACAATTGGCTTTAAAATAGCAAATTAAAAACATTTATTTTTTTCTAAACATTTTGCCATACCACTAAATTATTCATATCAATACAGATCTTACCATTTGTAGGGTTAAATTATTAACAAATATTTTAAAAAAAATATTAATATCAATATGGGAGTAAACACAAATTGGAAGTATTATTCAAACTATTTGAAATTTTTGTCATATCAACAGAATTTTTCGATCTTGACATTGTTGGATCATTTATAAATATTTTTTAAAAAAACTGAAATATCAATATATGATTAAAGACTAGTAACAAGTCAAACTACTAGTTTAAATATATTTTTTCTAAAAAGTTTGTAATATCATTAAAATATATAGATCTAAACATCCATACACTTGAATTTTTCTTATATGTTTTTTTAAAAAATTGAAACATCAATAGGGTAATAAACATTAGTTAGAAATACTATTTTGGTTGATTGTTAAAATAAAAAGCAAAAGCAATTTGTTTTTTTATAAAACTTTTTCCACATCACCAATACACACACACATATATATATATATATATATATATATATATATTGACATCCATACGGTTAGATAATTCAATTTTTTTTAAATCTAAATATCAATATAGTGTTAAACAGTGGTAACAAATACAAGTGAGACTACTTGTTAACTTTTATAATAGCAAACAAAAATAATTTATATTTTTCTAAAATTTTTGTTTATCATTAAAATATATAGATCTTAATATCCGTAAGGTTAAATTATTCATATATATTTTTAAAAAAATTAAAACATCAATACAACACTAAACACTAGTTAGAAGTACTAAAATAACAAGCAAAAGAAATTTATTTTTTCTAAAACTTTTGTCACATCACCAAAATATATATATCTTGACATCGGTAAGGATCATTGATAGTATTTTTTTTAAAAATCGAGACATGAATATAGGATTAAACACTATAAGAAATAATGGCGAGACTACTTATCAACTGTTAAAATAGCAAACTAGATAAATTTATTTTTTTGTCAAAAATTTGTGATATCATTAAATTATATACTTCTTAACATCCTTACGGTTGGATTATTCATATATATTTTTAAAAAAATTGAAACATCAATATGGGATTAAACAATAGTTATAAGTAATATTTAAACTAATAGTTGATTGCTAAAATAACAAAGAAAATCAATTTATTTTGTTTCTAAAAATTTGGTGATAACCAAAATATATAGATCCAAACATTAGTATGTTTGGATCATTCATAAATATTTTTAAAAAATTAAAATATCAATATAGGGTTAGACACTACTAATAAATAACAATCAAACTACTAGTTGACTGTTAAAATAGAAAATCAAATAAATTTTTTTTTTAACATTTTATCATATCACAAAAAACAATATTTAAATTAAGAGTGTATGTGAAAAATTAATCTATTTAAATATTAAAATCTTAAATATTTTTAACAACTAAATGTGTCATATGCATTAAATACTAAGATAGTTATTCAATTTAGCTATTAAATTCTACAAAAAGTGGTCAAATTTAGCTGCTAACACTATGCCATAAGTGCACATAGGCAACCCCTACTATAGAGTTGCATAAGGCGTAAATGGTGTTGCATAAAGTAATTGGCAACACGAGAGAGCGGTTGCCAATATGGACGTAGACCCCTAATGCAATACTTTGTGCAATACCTGTATGTATTGCATTACCCTCATTTTGCAACAGTAGAGGCAAATATTGGAAACAACAATTAGGGTTGCATTAGGCATGACCGGACATTACACTAGGTCCTACGTGGCAAGTGACACATCAGATGCCATGTCAGCAGCAGGGGGTCCACATAACCACGTCAACATGACATGTTTCCATGACACGTCAGCATGCCATGTTTCTATGACACGTCAGCATGGGTCCCACCCTCCCACGTTAGTTGTGGGCCTACCATCTATTACAATACTAAATTTATAATATGCAACACCATTTTTCGCTATATGCAACAATAATTTCATTAATTTTCAACGCCTTTTTTAATTACAACACCATTTTCTATGCACACTGCAACACCATATGAAGTCAAACGCAACACTTGAAAAATAAAATTTTGGACATAATTGTTTTGTTTTTACATATTACCTGTCATAAGTGGCATCCAAGAAGTCCCAACAAACATCCTACAAAAACAACCTTAACAAGCATTTAACAAGCTCTAAATATACAAAACTAGTGTAAATCGGGCACATACACCGAATTCTAACTTAAAAAGATGAAAAGTACGTAAAATCTTTTTTGAAACAACATAATATATGTAGCATATGATGCACAACAAAGTCTGTAAGAAGTTGTGCCGCCTTGAGTGATTGCAATACCATTTTCCTCTTAATCACCGGAAAATGTGGGACATGTGTCTTCAATATTATCCTACATTTTTATTAGCAACCATATAAAGTTGAGTGGATAATTAAAGTAAAATTTTTTAGGAATAAAAGAAGAAATTATAAACTAAATCGAGGAAGTTAGCTTGTATCCTTACTACATATACATATGCCTACCGTAAAATTATTTAAGGGTTTTTCTAACGAAAATAAATCTCAATTAAATGTAAACAAATATTAATGTTTATACCTACTCGCACCCTGCCTTGATGAAGTCAAGCAAATCAATCCTTGCAATAATATCTAGCTCAAGTGTAACCTCGTCTAACAAAAGAACCTGGGCAAGCATAGGTTTAGATAATAATAAATCAAACTTCTACCATATAACTTCAATACAGGTCTTCCCTGCAAAACATTAAAATGCATGAGGTGAGTAGGTGCCAATACTTTAGGGATACACTTAAATGAAACTTTAAGATGTTCTTTCCCCTGTTAGTAAATAGTATAAATATATCAAACGGGTTCAAATTATACCATAAATAAGAGAGTGGCATTATAACATATTCCAAGAATGACCCTTGCACATAGTTATTACATGAAAAGTATGCAGGTCCTTAACAGTGCAGAAAAGGTACTGACAATTTATGCCCTTTCTATGAGCCCTGAAATATTTACTTTCGTGTATGTAAAGCCTCATAACCTCGAATATAGACGCAAGTGTTTTAGTGCACACACAAGTGCAAGATAGACGTGCGACTCTCACTTTAAATATATATTTTTTTAATTGTAAAGAATCATCAGTCATGGACAGACAAGCGAGGTTTACATGGATTTATAAAACTTTAGGATTCCCTACCACATTTATTACCTATTATACAGGTAATATTATGGCTGAATATCAATTTAATGTACACTAAATATATGATTAGATAATATCACTTTCCTTTCTGTTGTATATGAGAAAAAAGCTTAAAACATAGCAGGGTTCTTTTCTCAGTTCCAAAACTAATACAATTTTCTCCTTTTATGGGCTTTATATATTAGCCCATACATATAAAACACTGTTATCTTTAATTTAAAGACTACTGAAGGTAACTTATACACCAGGGCCTTGGTATACAAGTTATTCCTTTTGTCGTTGGGATGTCTCTTATCATGTACTATTGTACTTATCTAACAAAATCTCGATTCACCTGTGAAAGAATGCTGACATCCACCACATTCCCAGAATAAAAGTGAAAGGAATATGAAAGTTCAGATTCTACATAGTTAGGACACTTTCTCTATATAGTTCGTGAATTGGACACGTATTGTTATCATACTCAAGCCACAAGAACATAATCCAAGCTACGGTATCAGAGTAAGTGATCTTTAAAATTAAAACCCTCCATATTTTATTAAAAATGAATAAATGAGAAAGCACCACTAGATATAATACTAGCATCATAATCCAGTAGTATAGCCATGTAAGACTTCAATAAACAGATGAATTAGATTTATAGTGCTTTTACATCAGTTTTATACAAGCAAAACAAAAAACACAATAGTAAAGGCACCTACCAATCTCACTGCTAGCTTTTGCAGATGTAGGATACAACACCGTGCACTTTCTGTTTCCAGTATGTGGTAGCTCTGAAGTTAAAACCTTACCAATTGCTGAAAGAATAATATTTTGAATTTAAATCACCTTCTAGCTTTTGGAAGCTATCAGATTCATAAAATGTTTTGAGGAGTGTGCCATGTTATCAAATATGCTTGTTGTACCAGCTCCTACAACACATATCTTCACATTTGGGGTACCAGCAGCATTATAAATCAAAAATCAAATCACATAAGTATAGAAAAACCGTCTAGAACTTCAGATTTTACTAACTTGACATCACTGACTTACTGCAAAATCTTACTTCCAAGCTTTAAAAAAGACTAGACCGACTTTAGGAGAAGTTATAACAATCGAGTCAAAATTTACCATAAGCTATGATAGTTAGTGAACTCAACAAAGACGAGTGGTTCGCCAAAATTTACCAAATAATTTTATAAAGAAGAAAACAATGATGATGACCAACAAATACCACATAAATACAAAGTAAAAAACATTACACCAAAACTGTGATTCTTAGTTTCATTATATAAAAAGTATTCAACAATACTACCTGAACATATCATTAAGGGTAAACAAATTGAAGGTATAATAATTCCATCAATCTTTACCAAGATAATAACCACGTATCATCTAGTTGAACATATATAAATTCCATGAGCATGGCTAAATTTTGCATTTTCTATTCATAAGATTGAGGTCATGAGAAACATACCTCTTTCTGCTGACTTTTCAGTTGTATACATACAAAAAGTAACTCGCAAAGATAATCCAAAACCCACATAACTAAAGAGATGAAACATACTAACCCAAAAGCCTAAAATAAAATAAACCTAAATTAGTAAACTCTAATTTATATAAATCAAATGTACAAAGTGAAATCAAAACCCCATGTATCATTAAAATCAATTGTTTTTAACATCTGTATGGTTGGATCATCAAAATTTATTTCTTTTAAAAAATCGAACCTTTATTCGGGACCATAGTACAGTTTAAGGGTTATTCTAGTTTTCCCGATTTGATATAAAATCTATTTTTTTTGAATGTATACATTTCAAAAATTAGTAGGTAACATCATTCGTATGGTTGGATCGTCGAATAAGAATTTTAAAAATATAGAATCACCACTCGGGACAAGACTGGATAACAAGAACCCGTGTTGGCAGTAATTTGACTGTTATAAAAACACACGATGTAAAATCTAATTTTTTAAAACAATTTAGACATCTCTAAAATTAGTAGGTATCATCATCAGTATGGTTGGATCGTTGAACAAAAATTTTAAAAAAATAGAATCATCACTCGGGACAAGACTTGGTTATATGAACCCGTGTTGACCGTAACTTCACTATTATAAAAACACATGCTATAAAATCTAATTTTTTTTAAAAACATTTAGACATCTCTCAATTTGGTAGGTATCATCATCGGTACAGTTGAATCATTGAACATAAATAAAAAAAATAGAATCACCACCCGGAACAAGATTACGTAATAGGAACCCGTGTGTACAGTGGTTTGACTATTATAAAAGCACGTGATATAGAATCTATTTTTTATAAAAAATTACGCATCTCTAAAACTAGTAGGAAATAACATTTGTACGGTTGGATCAATTAAAAAAAAATTAAAAAAATTAAAACATGAACATGCCACGTCACTAGCGGGTCCCATATATGGGGCCCAAAATATTGACGTGGCATGACACGTCAGCTTGCCACGTCATCAACTATGGGTCCCAAACATGCCACCTCATATTTATTTTCCATGTCAGAATTTATTATAAAAAAATTATCTAATGCAACGCTATGACCTGTACTGTTGCATGCTACTCAACACTAACAGTTATTAGCAACGGTAGCTTCAATGTACTGTAACGCTTTCTCCACTGTGTTGCAATAAACTGAAAATGTTGTTGATAATGTAATGCTTTTAGTGCAACGCTGGATAAAAACCGTTGCCTATGTGCACTTATGGCGTAGTGTAAATTTGACAAAAATTAGTCAAATTTAACTGTTAAATTCGACCAAAAATGGTAGAATTTACCCATATTTTATTTTCAACTAAATCTTGTTGAAAATAGAAAATTTGACCATTATTGGTCAAATTTAGCACATTTCAGAATTGCCATTTGTCACGCTTCTATTGGCTGATAAGAGCATCTGCAATAGAGGTTGCTAACAAAGTTGCCAAACCATGACAAATCATTAAATATATTATTTTTTTTAATTTTCTCTCACATCCATGTCACTCTTGGCAACATTTATTAAAAATTTTCTCCAATGGTTAAGCAACTTTAAAAATTGCTCATGTGGTGCCTCTATATTAATTTTATATTTAGTTTAATATAAAAATGGGTTGAGTAATATACACTTTAGATATTTTTATAACTTTTTGCTAATTTATGAAGTTTCCAAGGGGTTGCCAAATTTTGGCAATCTTGGTAAGCAACTTTTTGGCAAGCTCCCAATTCCAATAGGTAGACAACCAAGGGTGTGATGCCACATAAGCTTGGCAACCCCTATTGGAGATGCTCTAAGAAAGCACATGGATTGCCAACTTGAATTAATCTTGATCATTCATTTATTTCTCAATCCTTTCATCCCAACCATTCAATTTTCATCCTCATCTCTTTCTCTTTATATTCCTCATTCAATTTCATTCCCTTATAAAAAATTACACACATACTTAATCTTACTCTCTAACTACATACACACTCATCCATATTTTGTATATTCCAAATAATATACATACACACATACACACACATATCTCTCGTACTAAATCTCATCTAAATATATTTCTCCAAATGGAGAATTAATTTAAACCAATTCCGGTGAGTTCATTAAATTCACACCAATTTCGGCGAGTTCACCATTTCATAACTGTTAGGTAATGAATCACACAGAGGGGAGGGGTGAATGTGTTTTTTCTGATTTTAGGTTTTTCTTGAAAGTTAATTGTTGAACAAAGTAAATTAAATCTTGTATAGAAAAACGTTCATGCAGAATCTAAACATGCAGAAAATAAAGAACACGGATCTTCAAAACTCACTTAATTTTTATATTAAAAATTAGGACTGTTTTGCTACAAAATTTCTAAGCTCTTTTATATTAAAGAGCTCATCTTCTTCTTGAGAGTGATACAAGAGAATTTCTCTAAATTGTTACATCTAACTAGAGGACCAGTGTTAACTTTATAACTCAGTTAACTGCTAGTTTACACAGTGGATAATAAACATGCTATTAGCTTTTCTAAACTGTCACTTGTCATTTCTATTTATAGAAAAGCAAATCTTCCATTTTCTGGCTTAGCATATCTTTAGCATACCATGTTTACTTTAATCTCCCTCTTTTAGTTAATCTTTGCCATTGATCTTGCACACTCTTTAAGCTGCTTTTTGTAGACTTGTCAATCCAGCTGTTGGATTGTTTTTTGATTGTTTATCTTGGATATTGAACTGATCTACAATTCTGTACTTTGATACTGTACCTCGAGATCTCCAGTTTGAATTAATAGAACACTTGACATCTTGATAAGTATACAGGCTCATTGAGATCTCTAGAACTCCATATTGAGTTTGGCTTGTAGAGGTCTTTAGCTTGTGGAGATCTCTAGTCTTCACATCTTTACTTTGACTTATCGATAACTCAGAGTTCTCTACTGAATGTAGACTCGTCGATAACTCTAAGTTTTCTAGTGAAGGAATGACTTGTCGATATCTCCAATCTTCATTTCCTCAATTTTTCTTGTCGATACTTCCTGAGTTCTTTAGTAGCTTTCCTGACTTCTCCATTCTGAATTAATTTATTTCTTCTATCCCAGTGGATATTGCTCATCCGTCTAGTAGTGATTGTAACCCGAGGATGTCCCTAACAGCAGTCATCCGTCGACTAGCCAAACTACTATTTCGGTGGATGTTCCTCATCCATTGGCAGTCTCTAAAACTTGAATAACGTCTCGATAAGCCATTTTAGAGTTCTCGAATGACTTCTCTATAACATTAAATCTGTAACTTGTAGAGATCTTATCTTAGGGTATTTTTCTCCAAACAAATTTATTCAACTCCATGCTTCTTCAAAATTCATCTGAGGCATGATCTTCTTGATCTTCTTCCAGATAGAATCCTTAGGCTTGATACTATTTTAGGAAAAAGACTCCAGTCTGCTCCTTTGCATTTTTACAGACTTTAAGTGTTAGAAGTACAAAATACAAATTTAGATAATAATACAACTTAATTAAGGTTGACAAATTATCTTAGTCATTTTAAAGTACATGCATGTCTTTTGCAACAATCACCCCCAATTTGTGAGAAGATTGCTTAACATAAATTCATTCCTGTTAACAAGACTATCCCCAAGTGTAAAACTAATGGAGGATAAAATTAAAATATAAAGCTTGATAGAATTAGAGTTTGTTCAATATAAGATTCACCAGGTTTCATAATTACAAGAGTCAGGTAAAAACAGTTTTTATATCTGCTTATTCTCTAAGTTTGTCCTTCAAGTGATCAAGAGTTTCAAGTTCTTCTATGATGACTTTTCCACTTAGAGCTTCGATAAGTTTTTGCCTCTCTCCCGTAGGATAACCCTGGTCCAGATACTTTAAGCTGAATCTTGAGAATTCACCAACTTTGATGTTTAGATACCTACCATCTTTAGAAATTATGCTCATTCCTTTTGCTTTCAACTCTTCTGATCTTTTTATAAACATATTTATTTGTTCATCATGTCTCCTTCTTCTTTCTTCAGCTTTCTCCTTATCTATTTTCTTTATTTCCTCCCTTTCAATCAACCATTCAGCCAAAGATGATCTACAAGTCCTTGTGACAGTGTCCTTTCCTTTTAACAAACCTAACACTCTCTTAATTTCAGCAGGAGTCAAAGAATCCATTAATTTTTTGTCTAGAAGAGTGAATGTACCATCCTTAAAATAAACTCTAACTTCTCTCAGAGATAGAGTCCAGATTCTAACAATTTCCTCAACTGGATGTTGGAAATGGTCTTCATCTAAGGTGCACCAATTTAGAGGTAGAAAGTCAGATTCCTTAAAGCAATTACAGATGGCCCTTTCAGTGACTTCCACTTCCTTTGCAGGCTTGACTTTCTTAGGCTTTCTCCCAACAGATTTGAGCTTGAATTTTAGTGAAGGTTTGGCTAAAGGTAGGATTGTCATTTTCTTGAGATTTGTGTGGCTTGAGGTGATTACAATTTTTAGGAAGGAGTTGGCAGTTTGTCTATAAATAAATTTTGTCTTAGATGTTTGGGAAGGTTTGATGTTAGAGATAGTTAATGTTGTGGGTTGAGCTAAGGCTTGAGATGGTTGTATTTGGATTTTTAGGGTTGTTTAAGTTCCTGAATCGTCATGAGGTTTTTTCCTCTTTCTCTCCCCTCTTCTCTTCTTCTCCTCATCTTTTTTGTCATCCTTCTTCTTCTTCTCTCAACCCTTGCTACCAGATGGTTTACTAGACTGACTCGGATTTAATCCAGAAGGATTCTGATCACACTTCTTGTGCTCATTATCATCCAAGTCATCATTGTTAAACTGAGTTTTGGGCAGGTTGACTTCTGCATTATCCATATATCTCCTTAGTAGCTTTATAATTTCCATATCATCATGGTTTTTTTTTTTAGCTTTTAAGCTAGTTCCAAGGATCATGATAAGCTTCTCATTTCTTCTGACACATTATTTAGGGATATTGAAAAATCTGAATTGTTTGGTGGTTGGACAAATGTATGCTATTCCCTTGCTTGGCTGTAGATATACTTCAGGAAAGGTAGCTACATGAGCATCTTTCAGTGCAGTTAATAGCTTGGTATCTTTACGAGTTATAGTTCTTACTTTCCTGATAAAGATATCTAACTCAGATACCCTCCTTGAGGCAAGACAATTGAGGGACACCTGAATACATCTGTCTGTGCCTGAGTCATTTGCATTAACCACTATCCTATCTTCCAGAAAGTTATCCTTGTTGACCTTGATCACCTTATAAAATTGATTGTTGTTCAGAAAAGCTTTTAAGGTACTGAGTAGTTCTTCAAACTCTCTGCTCAAACTAGGTCCTTCAGCAGACCTGATAAGTCTCTCCTTGTCAAGATCAATTTCTTTAGCTTTCATTCCAGCACCCTTAACTTAATGTTGAGATGACCTTGATTGTGCCAACCTAGCCTCTATCTCCCCCTTTGTCTTGTTGGCAGGCATGAGAAGGGGAGTAGGGATTTCAGGCCTTACTTGTTCAGGCAGAGATGGTTGTGGTATGTTGAGTTTACCCATGATGGCTCCTAAAGCTATAGAATTCTGCATTTGAAGATGCTTATGGGAATCCACCAGAGTTTAGATATCTGTTTGTTCGCTCTTGACAAGAGATGTCAAAGCCTCTACTTGTGGAGTGAGAGAGGAGTTGGAGTCTTGCAATGTTGTGACTTGACCCTGTAGAGACTGAATTTGCAGATTTGTTGAAGTGGATTCGGGTTGATAAGAGTTGCTAGATGTGCCAAAGTGTTCTTCTATAGCCTCTTTGATCCCTTCCATTAGCAAAGTTGAGGGCTTAAATCTGCTCTGATGAAGTGATCTAGCTGGACCTTGGTCTCATTTGAGTGGGTAATTTGATTATGGATCACTTCATGGAGATTGGTGAAGGATATTTTGAGGCTTTTGACTTTCTTCTTAACATAGGCAAGATCCATCCTAGCCATTTGCTCAGAAAAATGGTTGAATTTAGAAGAGATCTTCTCTAGAGATGGTATGATCATGTCCATTTTCTCATTCACCAGTTTCCTTATTCTATCTTCATGGCCAGTGAGTTTGATTTGAAGAGCCTTACCAAACAAATGAAATGCTTTAAGTTGAGCTTTGTATACATCTGTAATGGCATCATAGACAGCTTCTGGACTCAAGTCCTTTGTATTGCTTCCCATAATAGTAACATACTCTTCTCCATATCTGGCCAGAACTTGATTCATCTCTAACGAAAAGTCCTCAGACAGCCATGCATCCATATTTTTATCTAGCTCAGCATCACTGACAATTTTCTCCTTTTTCTCCCCAACCTATTCATTATAAGCAAGCATGATGGCTTGATAATCTTGGTTGCTCATGTTTGAAGTTAGAAGATGTTGTGAGATGTTAGCCAGTCCGGAGATCTGCTCTACTAGTAAATCATCTACAGAAGTTGGTTGAGAGACAGATTCTTGTAGCAATTGAGGGAGTATGTGAGGTTGTTAAGGTTGAGAGGTGGATGGTTCATTAGAAACTCCTGTGACTGAGATCACAGTTTGACTCACAAATTGCTCTTTAGTTTTGACAGTGTGTTGTCCTCCACTTGTAGTGGGAACCTCTAATTGAATTGGAGGGGATTTGACTGGGTTACTACCATGTACACCATCATCAAACCCTTGTCTGTCTTACAACACACTTGCACTTGAATATGCTATGCTTGCCTCCCCTATGACAGAATCATGGGCAAGTGTACTCCTAGCTTCAACTGCAGAGGCAATTTCTGCTTGGGTTGTGAGGGGAGTTGTTCCTTCATAAGGAACCTCCAATTGAATTGGGGAGGATTTAGATAGTTCCCTCTCGGGAGTACTACCCTCAAACCTTTTAGTCTGTGAATACTATTTTGCATATGAAGGTGCATTAGAGGTATCCATTGAGTCTTTAGTAAAGATTGATGAGTCTGCCATTTTTTGTGATGGTGTCATTAAGGTCTACCCCAATATGTAGCCTCTCATATCTAAATGAGGTGTCTGGATTGTGAGCAAAGCTTCTTGAGCTAAGTCACTTAATTTTTGGTTCACTTGAGAAATAGATTTAAGTAGACTTGGAATAGAAGAAATATTAGTTATAAGATATTGTTTCTCAGTTGTGAGTGTTGGCAGGTCCCCCTGAATAGATGAGGGAGCTTCAAGAGATGTGCTCTCACAATGCGTGCCTTTCTTATTTCTTCTACCATACGCTTGAATTGCTTCTTGTGCAAGCTGTGCAGACTCACTCCTGGTTATTTTTACAACTGCATCCTATTGGGAGGATATAGAGGAGGATGTAGTGGTCAGCTCAGTTTATTTACTTCTTTTGGATCTAATGACCAGAGGTGTTTCTCTTTCAGCTCTTTTCTCACCACTCTCAGTTAACACAACTAGGTTTATCCCCTTTCTCTTTCTTTTACTAACCTCACCTTTTTGAGAAGATGAGGTAGTTAGTTTCCTAGCTTTTAAAGGTTGTGAAAGAATGGTTGCAGTTTGGGAATATCCCTGTTGGTAATCCTGTGTTTGTACTTCCACAGGTTCAGGGGTCATAGATGTACTAGATTGTGAATTAGATCTCATGTCAGGCATAGGATAAGGATAAGTCCTAAATCTCTCCAACATAAATGGAGTGATTTTCAGACTTACATTCACCTTATTCTTTGTAGTAATTGAGCTAAATATTTGTTTGGACACTTGCTTACAGTTACATATTTTAGTACTATTTATACCATTCAGTAGGTGTATGTCAGCTACTTTATTATTTAAAGTGGACATAATAAATCTAGGAAATAAAATTTCCTTACCTCTAGCTGTAAGAGGCATAATCATCCTGGTTGCAAGTTCTTCCAAGATCAGCAGACCAATATTCAGGTGTCTGTTATGGGCAATTGAATACACCAGCTTTTGCACAACACTTGAAATATTGTCGTATCCTGTTTTTCTGCAAGTAAATGCCCTTACTACAAAGTCAAAGGTGAATAACCACTCCTTCCTTAGATTGGTTTTGTTTAAACTTGACAGGTTGATTCTCCCACCATAATTGATGAAGTCTATGAACTCATTCAGCTCATAGGAGTTGGTGCCTCCATCAGATTCTCAGTTGGCAGCCCCAAAGCTCTATTCATATCTTGGTCATTGAATTCTATTCGTTGGCCTCCAATTGTGTATGTCACCACCAAAGAGAGAGAGTTGTTGTTAACATCAGTCCTCACTACAGATGTAGTCCAGGATTCATGCAGTACATCTAGATACAGTACTGGATTTGCAGTCAAAGCTCCTGCAAGATAGGATCCAGACAGCAGCTTCACAAACCCCTTAAAACTATCAGGAGCTTGGTTTACATCAAGGAAAGCAAGATATTTGGTTCCTTTCTCTGGGATAGATGTCCTAGAAATATTTTAGGCCATTTTTGATAGATGAGAATGAATGGGTAAAAAAAATTACTGAGAAAGGATGAAAAACGAGAGAGAAAACGGTTTTGGATTGATAGTTAGGTCACTTTAGATCTCGAAAGCTGTAGGTAAGAGTATGTATCGTGAAGTCTGGATATTTATAATAAAAGTAGATGACTTGTCGAGAACTCAAAAATAGACATTTGGAGTTTATCTATCGATAAGTCATTTTAAATTATTCTTATAGAAAACGCAACCTCGATTTATCGAAAAGTCAAACAAATACCCAGTTTGTCCTAAAAATGGACTGAACTAATTCTAACTTTTATTTAAATAAATTAAAAATAGACTTAAAATAAATTTTCCAAAATTATTTACCAAAATAATTTATCAACACTACACCATAAATGACCTATTACAACATTTAAAACTAATGTTGCCATTGATTTTGTTGGATTAGACATGCTCATTTTGGCTAATACAACACTGTCATTTTTCTTTTTCCTTAGACATCAAATATTTGTTGCTAAAGGTTTAAAGTATTGTTATGTTGTCGTACGTAGAGAATGTGTTTCCATATTTTTCTATTAAAAATACTATTGCTCACATGGCACTGTTGGCACCCACATTTTTCTAACGCGCACAAGAAAATTAATAAATTTATTAAGATTATTAAATTATTGAAATTACATGTACATTGTCGCTATTATATCAAGATAAAAAATATGTATTAAAAATATCAATTTATAGTTGGATATTAATTAATTTATTATTAATTAATGGAGGTTTTACTGTATTTAGAAAATATAAAATAAATCATTATTTTTCTAAAATTATTTTTTGAGGCCAAAAAATTGAACCAAGCCCAATTCAACTTTTTGGGATAGATAATTAAGCTTCACACCTTCTCCCTCCCTACACTGTCACAAATCTTCACTAAACTTGATAGCTCTCTCCGACTCTCCCCCTCTCACACACCCTTCAGGTACCTCCGAATCTATATTTACATTATATGTTACGTGTGTATAACATAGGCTAAACATATTACGTGTGTATACCATAGGCTAAACAACACTCATAATATCAAGTGTTAAAACTGGATGTAAAGTACAAAAGCTGTTTGAGTGTTTTGTATATGAAAAGAACTGCACTTCTCACTTATAAAAAATGATAGATTACATATGACTTAAGTAGAACGAAGCCCAGAGAGGTGGCTGCATGAAAATAGCAACTATCCTACTCATTCCTAGCACGTTTCCACTACTACTGGTTTCATCCCATAACCCCTAAAAACTTATTCTAGCTGCTATTTACAAGGAACAACTTACATCATTCAAGCATGTATTAAAATTAAATCTCAATACACGATTGAATGATGTAAGTTGTTCCTTGTAAATAGCAACTATCCTACTCACTCCTAGTACGTTTCCACTACTACTGGTATTGGAAACGTGCCAGGAGTGAGTAGGATAGTTGGTATTTTCATGCAGCCACCTCTCTCGCCTTTGTTATATTTAAGTCATATGTAATCTATCATTTTTTATAAGTGACAGGTGCAGTTCTTTTCATATACAAAACACTCAAACAGCTTCTGTACTTTTGATTCAGTTTTAACACTTGATATTATTTTAGTTGTTTAGCCTATATTATACACACGTAATATGTTTATACACATTCCTGTTCTAGTTTAGTCTCTACACTTGGTATCAGAGCAGGTGAGGTTGCTCCACCACCGGAGGTGCTAAAGCCAGTGCTAGTGGAGGCGGTCCTCCTGGTAGTGACAGTGTTCTGGGACGCTGTCGTGTTTACCCGAATATTTTATCGACGGGCTTTCTCTCGTTCAATTCAATTTTTTTTCAGGTCGCCCCGGCCCAAACCCAAGGTAAAAAATAGCAGAGATTAATTGACGGCACATAGCTAGAGAGAAATCGAAATGTTGAGGCAGATGATTGGGTCGTGAACATGATCTGTGAATGAGTATAAGCCATCTTTTCTCGCAGATCAATGATGATAGCGGAGAAGGTTTATGTGAGTGAGTGGTTTGATATTTTGGTCGTAAGGGGTGGGATTACTGTTGTGCTTGTCAAATCTTCTATGATGGAGCCTGAAAAGCATACGTATAATATGTTGAACATCATATGTACTGTTCAGTTTAGTTCATGATGCCTTGTGGGAGTCTAAAAAGGAAAGAGGCTGCAATTGAAAGGATGGTGGTAAAGCTACATGTGTAGTATGGGATGCATGTGTAGTACGAGGCTGCCGATAAATATAAGTCGTGCCAGATGGGCAAACAAGAAGCGTGCCAGACGAGAAAATAAGAAATGCCATACGGGCAAAGAAGCAAAGTGCCAGACGCGCAAACCGTAGCCACACGGGCTCAGTTGAATAGCCATACGGGCTCAGATTATTAGCCATACAGGCTCAGTTGAATAGCCATACGAGCTCAGTCTGAGCCATACGGGCTCAGTCGAATAAGCCATACGGGCAGGAAGGATTGCATGATGACAAGTTTCAGATTAAGGTGGTGATTGTTGGAATATAATCTGAAAGTTATGTTTTGAAATTGTTTTGTTTTACTTAGTTAAATAAACGTTAATGTGTGTTAGGACTTAATTTCAATACACGCTTGAATGATGTAAGTTGTTCCTTATAAATAGCAGCTAGAATAGGTCTTTAGGCGTTATGGGATGAAACCAATAGTAGTGGAAACGTGCTAGGAGTGAGTAGGATAGTTGCTATTTTTTCCACGAACGTAAAAGAAGTGAAGAAGTAAGCTAGTGCATTGAGCTTTTATTGCATCCCAGCCAAACGGGTGTTTTGATCCCGAATTAATTAGCTGATTTTCTACAATTATGACTACATAGCGGATACTAAAACTTTAATTTAGAATGTTGGGTAATACATTAATATAATTATTATGCTGTCTGTGATGTTCTTAAACAAACCCTGGTGGGAAAATACATTAAATTTTCTATTTATAAGTTAATAAATAGATAAACGAAACTGGGACTTTAATTTCCAGATGGGAGGATGCTATTTAAAACGCCTGGGGGTGTAAATTTGGACCACTGTTAGCCCATTTGCTTTTGGCTAAATTATTCATAGGTTCCTCTGAAATGTTCTCCATCCTAGCCATTTCACCCCAGGCTAGCACCTAGCCAATATATATAAGTTCATACTTCATAGACATATTCATAGTATAAATTCCCACCTTCATACAATGCTCAAAGGAAACCCTAGGCAAAGTAGCCTGGGAGAATGACTTTTACCATCTTAATTTAAATGCATTAGTCTCTCTCTATAGCAGTGCAGTACAATGGCTTTAAATGATTCGGCACCAATGTTTTGTTACTACTTGAAAGAGCAGTTATTGGTGTAGTATATTACTGTTTATGTTCATAATTGTGCTTTACTTTTATTTTTAGTAAGATCATGTTTTTTTGTCTGATTATATCAATCTATGCAGCATACACAATGTGAATGTAAATTCTGACTTTCTTGTTGTAATAGGTTCCAATTGGAGGCGTTTTTTTATTCCATAGTAAAATATGTAAGCCTTTTAACTAAGTAAATAACATAAACTACTCCGTGTAATGTATCATGGTACATATCTTACTTCCACTGCACATAGTCATGCATATGACCACAACGAACATGAAGGAACTATAATCGGTCAATTTAACGGGGAGTTTTGGGTGATGTTTGTCAGTCACCAGGTGTGACTTAAACCCTTTCTTGAAGAATCTAGCAGAATAGCTCGCTTGTTTATATTTTATTTTTCATGTTAAATCCTTTTTTCAGTGTGGTTTTATCTTTGTATCAATTTGCAGTTGGTTGGCAATCTACTTTCTCTGGCGCTATTAAATAAAGGACAGGTATGCAGTAGTTCCTATTGAATAAAGGACAGGTATGCACTAGTGCTTTGTATCACTCTTTTTTGATTTCAAAAACCAATGAGATGGATAATTCTAGGAGCCTATGTCCCATAAATCTGTTACCTTTGGAATAGTCTTTTGTTTCTTTGTTATCATTTTCACCACAGCAAGACGAGATTGAATATAATAGCATAAGGTCCATTTCCAAACAATCGCCATGTGAGCTTTGGTTAAAGTTTCCATCAATATATATATATATATATATAAATTGATATTCTATATAACCCATACTAGCCTCCTTAAGAAATTCTTATAATTGTATAGTACGTGTTTCAAGTGCAATAATTGGTAAAACAGGGGACTTAAATTTTCACGTGTGATGTTCATTGCATTTTTTTCTTTAGCATGTTCTTGCTAAAAGTCAGGAGGATATTAATAATTTCTATGTATGATAAAAGATGATACATTTTGTTTATAGTTAAGCTATGGATTTTATTTATGTTGAGAACATCAGTTAAAAGGGACTTGAAAATTATTCCTGGGAAGTTCAGTCATTTTCTTGACATGCATTTTTTTGTCCCACACTTATTTCTTGTCTATTAGAGTCAATAAGTAGCTCGATCTATAGGACTCTAATGTTGATGCACTGTACGATTTTTAATAACAGTGTTTTGAAATGATTGCTGATCTTTGTTAGAATATTTTATATTATCTCAATAGTAAAATTGAATCTTTTTGAATAAAACTATAATTTCTGCAATAATATTGGGCTAGGCTAGTTAATTTATAATTCTATTTAACATGTTAACAATTGTCATATCATTTTCTATACTTGCAGTAGCAGAATAATAAAAGTGCATGGACGATGAATAAGTGGAATTTGTTGATCATGGTGGCCGGGAGAATGCTTAGGAAGTTATTTTTAATCTATTTTTATTCGAAGATACTTTTCATTTAGTTTTTCTTTTGTTGTATGTTGGAAATAAATGATTAATGTAAATTAGGTAATATATACACTTGTTATTAACTAGGTGAATTGGAATCAAGATTTGTTTGGATTATTATACTGTAAATTGTTATTGTTGATTTAGCTTTCGGAAAATCAAGTAAATCAATTATATATTTTTTTTGTAAATGAAAATTTTCCATTGCTCCTATAAAGTGTTAAATGATTGCCTCACATATGCTGATATGGAAAAGTTGGGCCCCATATGTGCTAATGTGGCACATGTGACGTGGCACATGAGACATGGCACAGTGGGGATCTTATTTGTCATGTGTCATATAAGTATGTTGGTATAGGATAACAATATTGTTGATGTTGCACTCTGTTTCAACATAAAATATATGTTGGCATAGAGAATGATGGTGTTTCTATTGACCCCAAAGGCAACATCGAAAAAACCACCACAAAACTATCGCCTTTCAATATTTTGGGCCTACAGCAACATATTTTGGACCTATTTCAACATTTTTTTAGTTGCAATAGGTTGTTTATGGTGTAGTGCAACTTAAATTATCTCAGTTCTGAGTTAGTGATAAGAAAAAAAAAAGTGTACTTGTAGAGAACTCCGTGAATGAACACTACTAAAGAACTCTACAAGGACTTCGTGATAAGTCATTTTAAACCTATCGAGAAGTCACTCGAGAAGTCAGTAAATTGACTTATCAAGGACTCACTCGAGAAGTCCTAGGATGACTTGTCGAAAAGTCAATTTATAATTATCGAGAACTCAGTTTTCTAAATATTTTTTGATATTGTAATTCTGCCTTTTGTTAATTTTATTTATTAGGAATGTTAATTAACAACTGAGCAGTTTACTTAGAATTTGAAAGATTCCAAGTTAATTGAATTTGAATAACAAATATATAGAGATTTCTGAAATATTTATAATTCATATTTCAGTTAACACTACAACAAATCTGGCCATTTATGACGGTTTTTTTGAACTGAAATCGTCGTAATTGAGCCAACGGAAAAAAAGTCGTTTTTGGTCGAGTAGTAAGTTCATTTTTTCGTCACAAGATAAAATTGCATCGCAAGTTAGGAAAAAGGGGACCACATACTCAATAAAATAATAAATCTACTTACGACGGAATATATCGTCGTAAGATACCAAAATACGATGATTTTACGACCCACTTTTTATAAGATAAAACATAATTTTACGACGGAAAAATGCGTCGTAAATTAGAAATTTCCGATAGAAAAAACGTCGTAATTTAGAAGCTGGGGCCTACAACCTTGGAAAATAAAAAATCAAAAAAATAAATAAATATGAAAATGGCTATATTACGACGGAATATACGAAGAACATCCGTCGTAAGTTTATTTTACGAGAATAATTACGACGGAATGTATAAAGAACAACCGTCGTAAGTTTGTTTTCCAGAATAACCAAATACTAATTTTCCAGATTTTCCAGTTTTCAGCCTTTTCGGATTTCAAATTGGATCATAAACGTGTACAATCACAAATACCGATCTACATACAATCGTAGCTCAATCCGAAATCAAAATCAAATAACAAGCAATCATCCACGCAATTGAATAAATCAAAATTTAGAAATAACTATGAATTTTCTTCCGTAATCACAAATTAACTATATTTTTACATTTCCTCGGTATAAACTAGAATCAGAATGCATGCTAAGTTTTTACATTCTGTATAAACTAGAATCAGAATGCAAGCTAAGTTTTACATGAACTAATAACTCCCGAAACCAGGAATGTTCATCCGCAAACCTTTATTCTTCTCTTCATCTTACGGCGTGGCACTCCCGAACAAGACAATGGGGCACATTTCGTCCAACACAATTATCTTTCCTGTTAATAATTCAAGCAAAATATCCACTTTTACATCAATCCTATTGTTACATCAAATCTTTCAAACCAAAATTTACAAAAATATTAGTATCATTTTGTTAGGCAATTTTCTTATCACTTCAAATCAACCCCAACTCTATTGCCATAAATGGACCCAACAAATCTGAGGGTAGAAAAGACTTTAAACCATAAAGTACCTATCTCTATTTCCCATCCTTTGCTACTGATCCAAAACATTGACTATAAGGCTACTACTCCAATAATTAATTACTTTTTTTGATGGCTAGGCTGTGAATTAAATATACCGTGGCAATGCTAATATATACTCCTAGAAGGCTAGAAGTATTATGTAACATGGGGACTTATCGTATATACGAATCGCAGTCAATAATTGTTGGATATATTTGAGAGATCTTTCTCCTCGATGTTGGGCAGGATATTATGTTTTTATGGTTGTAAAATTTAATTCTTCATGTATTGGTAACCAATAAGTACAATGTAGTAAAGATATATTAATGTTTTCATATGTCCCTGTTGCGCTTGACAGACAACATTTCATACCCCTCTATTTTAATTAATTTATTCCTAAAGAAAATATAATAACGACTCTAACGTAAGCTACCTCACTAATTGACTACAGTTTGGTGACCTACATTTAAGCAAATTACGTAAATTACCTTGGGATCCCCAACTCCTTCAAGGCTAGGGTAATAGTTTCATTGGAAGGATTTTCGTGATTGAGCTGAGAGAGTGCATCCTCAATAATTTGCTTCTCTTTGTAAATGTCGAATCCTCCTTATCCGTTAAGTGTTTCCCACATTTTATATGGATCCTCCATTATGAGTCTACTTTTTTCTCCGCAAACATATGCTTAATAGAAGGACCATTAGTTACAATCTACAGGCCATCAATACAGGTATTTTAGATGTAACACATTATAGGAAATTGAAAATTACTCATCACACAGTTAATTACGAGTGGATACATGCAGAAGCAATTTCATGTTGCTACACTTGAGGGCGAAGTTGTACACATGTTCTGCTCCAAATATGTTTAGAGCTAGTGAAATGTCATACCTATATCCAATATTTCAACAATCAAGTTGATAGTAATACCTATGTACATATAGACTAGTGATTATTCGTACATATATATTATGTAATTAAGCATCACATCTACGTCGACAAGGAAATTATAAGCTATACAATATTATTCAGAGTAGTATAAATTAGTTTCTGAAATAGAAATAAAATTAATAAGAAATGGAGAGAGTAGCAATACCATATAATATATCTATAGACTATACTTATATTAAAAAAGTTGATAACGAAATGAGCAATATAGGTACAAGATAATAGAGACTTTTCGTCGAAGTTAGTTGTAGCAGCTATGTTAACAACAATGTCAACGTCTCTCCAGATTTCTTCTAGTATCGTCAAGTCTTTAACTCCCATGATCACAAAGATAAAAAGTTAAATTGTACTCATTCTGCTGACAAAAACAGCTATTAATATTCTGGGATAGCAGATTAATGCATCACATTAATATGAGAATCAAAGAAAAAGTTGCTGAAACTTTCCTTAAACAATCTACAATAAATTTATATGCACAAATTTAAGTATGTACTTACCTCGACCAATCTTCATTCTTCACCCTTCTCTCTGTTTTTTTGTTATAAATGGAGTTTGTGACACCTATAGGTACATTCTAATCACACACCAAGTTGTATTTTATTATGGATCTGCTATCCTTTCTTGATTGGATGAGCACATCCTGCTTGTGCTGTAGAAATGAAGAAATCGTCATATAAAGTTCCCTTTATTCGGGCAATTTGAAGAACCAGGCTTGTTTTTTGGTACACACTTGTATATGTTGTGTTAACACACTAACCATACATCATATTATGCAGTGATATACTCCTGCTTATAAAATTATACATTTTTTATTTAATATTCTATTTTTGACATGTTTATTCCGAAATTTATAAGAACCAACACGTGGGACAGATTTGAGCTTCGTATCCACAAGCGTGTTATTGACCTTTTAGCCAAAAATTTATAGAAGTATTGGATATGCACAGATTTAATATTAGAGGCAAAGAGAAGGAAAAACACCAGTTCCAACAATATGAATTGCGGTAGCCAAAGCAGCCATTCCACTTTTGAAGCAAAGTGCTCTTTCAGCCTTGTCAAGTTTTGCCAAGATGCTGAGAATAAAAAAAGATTCTTGCTTAACAGGTAAAGTACATAACAATGAAATATATGTTATGTATCCAACATATATAAAACCTTTCCAATGCATCCCTTGTTTGATTTCCTCCTCTTGTGTAGTCATAGGGACCATATTCGACAGCGTTAGGCTGCAAAATATATTCAAAGTCAGTGGCTTTGCTGAAGTCAAAATATGCAAAAAACCTGTGAAGCATGTAAAGTTCCTTTCGAGACTCCAATCATATAAAATATATATAGCAGACTGTAGAATTATGTATGCAGTCGATTATATTTCTTGAAGTATTACAATCAATTTAAACAAATGCAAGTGACTAAAAACTGAAAATATATTTATCTATACAACACAAGCGTGCTCACATACACAAGTCCTTGTTACAAGTTCTGCCCTAAACTTTGGCATAAAATATATACATAGATTCATAAACAAAAGTCTCCGCATGATCTTAGAACTCAAGTTACCTGCTTGTAAGTAGCTGTCTGGTAAAGAGGTATACTTGTCGAATGAAAATAAAATTATAGTTGAGTCTAATGCTAATGTTAAAGCTGATGCTGATGCTTTCACATAGTCGTCTAATGATGATGCTTTCACATCCATTTCTTTGTCTCTAAGGCAATTCAGTTCAAATTTCTTAGTTGACAACAACAAATTATGTCTACCATTAACGATCTTTTTGCATCCAAAACTCCCTTGTAAGGTGCCTTTCATAAACCCCTGCAACCAAATTTAAATCAGAAATTATTTCACATCAACTTTTATGTATAGAAAAAATAAGCTAAAGGCCAACTGAGCCAAGAGTTTTACCTTCCGAGCATCAATCTTCTGATAGTGGGATGTTGAATTATGCACAAATTTAAGTATGTACTTACAAAGAAATTATGCACAAATTTAAGAATGTACTTACCAGTCGCCCTGAAATTTCTCTTAAAGCTTCTGCCCATCGGAGAGGACAGATCCAACTCCACCCCATCTCTCTCTTCATCCAACATCTTCTCCAAACTTATCACACCTACAATTAAACAGACAAACACATCAATTACAATCATTATCAATCAAATTACAGAAAGAATAAGAAATGAAATTGAGAAAAAATAAACACAGTTTACCTCAAATTCAGGTAGAATAAATAAAAATTAGGGATTTCGAGAATGAAATAGTGGGTTTATAAGAGAGGAGAGTGTGGCATAGTGCTAGGGTTTGAAGACGGAGGCCAGAGAGAGGGCGAGAAGGCCTTCAGAAAGATATAATAAAGAGGGGTCGGGGAAAAGAAAATGGTTAAATTACCCGACACTTAGAAATTTCAGAATTTTTACTCCCCGCAATCCGGCCAATAAAAATGAAATTATAGTTGAGTCTATTTTAAAAATATATAAATTTTTTCTTTTTCTAAGCAAAAAAAGTACTTAATTTAATTAGTTTCAAAATATAATTAATTAATTAAAGAATTTTTCCATCTTTAGATACATTTAAAATTTTAATTAACTAATTAAAATTTTAGTTTACAACGATCCAACTGTTTGGATGTCAATAAATAAATATATATTTATATTAGTAATATATCCAAAGTTTTATATTAGAATAATTTTATTTGGTTTATCATTTTAATATTGAAGCATGAGTTTGACTTGTACAACTAACTATTGTTTAATCCTAAATTTGTGTTTCAATTATTTAAAAAAGAAAAATCAATGATCCAACCATATGGATGTCAATCGATATATATATTAGTGATATAACCAAAATTTCATATCGAAATAATTTTATTTGATTTGACATTTTAACAGTCAAGCATTTGTTTGACTAGTACACCGAACTAGTGTTGAATCCTGAATTAGTGTTACGATTATTTTAAAAATATTTTTCAATGATCTAACCATATGGATGTCAATATATATATATATATATATATACTAGTGATATAACAAAAATTTTATATCAAAATATTTTTATTTGGTTTGACATTTTAACAATCAAGCATTTATTTAACTAGTATAGCTAACTAGTGTTGAATCATGAATTAGTGTTACGATTATTTTAAAAAAACATTCAACAATCTAACCATATGGATGTCAATATATACATATATATATATTAGTGATATGACCAAAATTTCATTTTAAAATAATTTTATTTGGTTTGACATTTTAACGGTCAAAAATCAGTTTGACTAAGACAGCTAAATAGTGTTTAGTTCTGAATTTGTGGTTCGATTATTTTAAAAATATTTTTCATCGATCCAACAATATGGATCTCAACAAATATATATATATATTAGTGATATAACCGAAATTTCATATCAAAATAATTTTATTTGGTTTTACATTTTAACAGTCAAGCATTTATTTGACTAGTACAGCTAACTAGTGTTGAATCCTGAATTAGTGTTACGATTATTTTAAAAATATTTTTCAACGATCTAACCGTATGGATGTCAATAGATATATATTTATATTAGTGATATAACCAAAATTTCATATCAAAATAGTTTTATTTGGTTTGACATTTTAACAGTCAAACATCAGTTTGACTAGGACAGCTAACTAGTTTTTAGTTCTGAATTTGTGGTTCGATTATTTTAAAAATATTTTTCACCGATTCAACTGTATGGATGACAATATATATATATATATATATATATATATATATATATTAGTGATATCATCAATGTTTTATATTAAACTATTTTATCAAAAAAATTAATTTTTTTCTGAAATTCTTGAAATGTCAACCAAACAAATAAATGCTGACATTAATATGGTTGGATCATGAAATAATATTTTTTAAAAATTTAAATTATCAAAATTTATGTGCTAATTTATGACGGAATCCGTCATAAATTATTATCTAGAAAATTTTAGAACAGTCAAATTTACCTCCCAAATTTTGGGGTAAAAGTTAAATTTCCCTCTTTGATAACTTACGACGAATTTTAATTTCCGTCGTAAATTGGATGTTCCAATATTTTCCGTCACAAATATTTCGTCGTAAATTTAGATGAAAATATTTTTTTCATTTAATTTCAAGTTAAAATTTTAATAAAAATATTTAGCTTACGACGAAATGTTCAAATCGTCGCAATTTCAAATGATTTTTTATTTTCCTGCCAAATTTTTTTGGGAAAAAGTTAAATTTCCCTCTTTGATAACTTACGACGAATTTTAATTTCCGTCGGAAATTTGATGATCCGATTTTTTCCGTCGCAAATATTTCGTTGTAAATTTAGATAAAATATTTTTTTATTCAATTTCAAATTAAAATTTTAATAAAAATAATTAACTTACGACGAAATGTTTAAATCGTCGCAACTTCAAATAATTTTCATTTTTGTTTAATCGCGTCGTGCATAATTTTATTAATAAAATATTAAACTTACGATAGTTTTGGATTTCGTCGTAAATATTTATGACGTTTTATTTTTTCCGTCGTAAGTTGGGCGCACATTTTTTTCCGTCGTAAGTTGGCCGTCGTAATTGGCCTATTTTGTTGTAGTGTAATTTCCAATTTAATCAAATTAATTTTGATTTACTTGAGATTAATCTGCTTCAAAATATTAGTTGAGTTCTTGCCTTAGGATGAAAAATTTAGCAATCCAATTTCACTTACAAAAATAGTGAAAGCTGCTTCATCCAAAGGTTTAGTAAAAATGTCAGCTAATTATTTTTCTGTTGGTATATAAATGAGCTTAATCTTATATCAAGATAGAAGCCTTTGAAAGATAAAATTGACACCTTCCACTGGCAAAAACTGTCTCTGTGAGACTAACAACTCCAAAATTGATTCCCTTGGGATACCATAATTCCAAGTTGAGCTTCCTTCCAGTATCTGAAGACCCTCTTTCTCCCCATGAGGTTGTGCACTCAAACACAGGCGTATGAGATGAGCTTCCATTTCTATAACGACTCGTATATTTTTGAATTATTTAAATATGTGATTATAGAAATTAATAAATAAATAAAATATGTGTATTGGTTTTGACCACTATGTGTTGTTTGATTATTATCAATATGTGATGTATGGTGTACCGGGTTGTGCGCGTGATTAATTATGTAGTCGTATTGAATTGTTTTCAATTTCAAAAGTGGATTTAGTGCAAATTGAATTGCATAAATATTTAGAATGTTTTTAAAATTGTTTTTATGGTTCTATAATTACGATAATTATTTTTGGGATTTTATAAAAATTTAGAAATTAATATTTTATCAATTATTTAGCCCTATATGATTTTCTGATTTCATTTATTTGTAAAATCTGTATTTAATTCAAGAATTCTTCAAAAACCATGAAACTCATATTTATAAAGTTTGGAATATTCCGAGAATTTTAAAATTATTTCGGGAATTCTTGGGATTAATTTCACCCACGCGTTATTTCGTTAATTGTTAAAAAATGGGTACAAGTTGCGTTTTTGAAATTGTTTAAAAATTTCAAAAATTATGTCTTTATAAACTTCGGGATATTTGTAACATTTTAAGAATATTTTTGCGATTTTCTGAATTTATCTTAAATGCAGCTCGGTTCGTTAATTGTGAAATGCGGATACGGGGTGCATTTCAAAAATACTTTAAAAGTTATAAAAAAATTATTTTATTTTATTAGTTTCAGGATTTTTAGAAAATTTTAAGACTCTTCTCGTAATTTTCTGAATTCGTTTCAAGGGAATTTAATTTGTTATATTGTAAATTTCGAATTAAAAACCGGACTTTAGGGAAAGACAGAACACATGTCTCATTTTTTTTCACCCTGTGCTACATGGCAATTGTTGGATGCAGAATAATAAAATAATAAACAGCAACACATCAAAATAGATACAATCTCTGTTTCACTCCCCTCATTTGTCCCTATTTTTCACCCCCCACCTCCCCCGTTACTCCTTCCCACTCGTCATTAATCTCTTTTCTCCCTCTGGCGATTTCAGTTTCTCACTAGCCAACCTCTCTTCTCTTTTATATGTTCTCTTCCCTGTGGTTTCTCGTGATTCCTCCCGGTGTCATAACTGTTCCCGATTTTATTTCTCCGATGGCCCTGTTTTTCGGCCGTTTGCGGTGGGTTCGATTCCTTGCTTAATCCTGTCGATATATGCATATGTATATATATACTTGAGTGTGTATCTGTGCTTGTGTGTGTATACATAAGCTTTGTGTGTTGTGTGTGAATTTAGTATGTGTATTCTGGGTTGTGTTGGGTGCGTGTTTGTGATCGACGGCGCGTGTGACGCCCGTGACCTGTGTCCAGTTTGGTTTTTGCGTTGCTTTGGTACAGAGTAATTCTAATTCTAATTTTTACTTTCTGCAGAAAATTGATTTGAGTAGTTCGTGATATAAATAATTTTGGTACGGGAAATTCGAATAATAATCGGTGAAGGTTCGCGATGGAAACCCGATTTATGCGGGCACCCGTAAATTTTTGCCGCCGTCCGCGATGAATTTTTACGAGCGAACGGTGGACGGTGATGATTTAATTTTGAGTCCTAATATCTTAAAATAATTAAATGAATAAAATATGATTAATAATTATATTTAATTGGTATTGGTGAATCTGTGAATTGATGTTGTTAACTGAAATTGGTGGTTGGGAATTGGATTGTAGTCGGTTTGGATCTGGCTGTGATTGATTTGACGTCGATGATGTGTCGACGGGTAGTCCGATAAACAAAGGGGACGCTGTCCAATTTCTGGGAAATCGAACTACAAAAATACGGGAGCGTATCAGAGGATTATCGGGTCGTCGAGCGAGTATAAGTAAATACATATATGTATGTTTTATACAAAACCTGATTGCATGTTGTAGTAAAACATTTTTCCAAAACCAATAACCCTAATTTCATACAATGACGAGTATACGTATTTTCTGAAAATGAACACCGAATTGATTTTTGAGGACGTGAACCCTAACTGATGCCTGTATTGCAATAATGTATATGTTATGAGTCGGGTTTTGTTAACGCATGGGTAGATGGTTAGCGAATGTCTAAGTTAGGGTGTTTTGAACTTGTAGGTTCTAGTCGGAATGCCCAAGAATTGGCATTGGATGAAAGATAGTTGGTGGTCAGTCGAAAAGCTCAGTAAGGTTCAAATCGAAGGACTTAAGTGTTGGGTTCCGAAGGCATAAAACGCAGCGGATAAACGTAAATAAAACAAAAATTTTGAAACCCAAAACAGGATCCATGTATAATTATGGGCAGATTATGGAGATAACGAATCATACCTTTCAAGAGCTTAACTTTCACGAACTCAAGGGAGATCCTAGCTATCACGCTTTGTGTCTACCTCTCAGAAAACACCTCTATGGTATCTACACGAGCACCTTCAAGAACGTCTCACGAACTTGACTACGGAATGGATGTACTAGCCTCCTTCTTGACGATCTGAATTGCCTCTGCCTCTCTTTGCTACTAGGGTTTTCTTAAAAACGTACAAGCCTCTTTAACCTATCATTATATATTTATAATGGCTGATTAAAAAGGCCCATAACAGAAAAGCCCAACCCTAGTAGGTATTGGATTAAATAATAAAAACGAATTTCTATTATTTAATTAATAACTAAGTCATACTTAATTATTATGGGAAAAAACATTCCTTTTAATTCGAATTTATATTATCTCAATTAAGTCTTACTTAATTATAATAAAATTCAAATAATCATCAATTAATTTAAATCCATAATTTAAATTAACTATTCCATTAAGTGCTCTATTTGTGCGACCCTATAGGCTATTATTTAATTGGCAATAATTTTATTCTCTAATAAAATTATAAACAATGAGCGGTATCTAGTAATACATCATTGTTACCCAATTAAATAATAATTAAATCGTGATTAGATAAAACCTTTCATGATTAATGTTTTTCGTGTAATATAATCCCTTTAACCATACATATTATAGATTAAACTCGAGACATGTATTTAGTCATCCTCTTCAACATTTAATCTGGGTTTATTTGTTCCATGAGTAGATTATCGAGACAAATCATTATTTGAGCATGGCCATGCTTTTATAATCTCACTCAATCAAGAGGCCAATAATATCTCTCCTAATTATAGGAGGGTTAAATCTTTTATCTATCATTCATATTTCTCATACGACTCATGATATACCCGATGTCCACTTTTATCATCACCCGATCAAAAGTAACTTTTAATGTAGTCAAAGTATATTAATCCTCGTATAGAAATATAATAATTTCAAGTCAAAGGATCGTTACACCATTATCACTGTGAGTCTTTCTTATGACTTTATTAAACATGAAAAATCTCACTGTGGGTGTGTCCAGTACCATGTACTCTCACATGCACCTATGTATTGACTTTAGTATCCCCATACTTATAACCAATGAGATGTGGTTATCTTGTCAAACAACATACTAGTCTATCTATGTATTATTATTGTCCTATATAATAATACTCGACTAGGGACCTTTAAGAATATGATATATTATACAATCTCAAGTTCAAGTCATGTACTTAAACAATACAATTTGTATCATGATTCTAAGGACATTTATTATGCTAACAAAATATCGCAGTAATTAAGGTCATAATAAATACATTTATTGAATAATCAACTGACATAAAGATTATAAAAGAATAATGTATTGCCTCTAGGGCACCTACACTAACATTAAGAGCTAAGGTCGAATCCAGAGTGATCTAGTGGATAGACAATAAAGCCCGAGTGATAGAGTCGGCTCAGAGTCGATCAGTAATAGTTATAAAGCCCTGTAAGGCAAGTACTTCTAAACTTTTCTTCAAGATATATTGCAAATATTTTCAAACTGTTTCATAACATGTCCCTATTACTCAAAATAACTCATGTTTTAAATTGCAAGTGTTTTAAATTATGTAACCTTGAACCCTGATTTTCTTGATCTTGAGCCATAACCCTTATTCTTTGTAAACCATCTTTTGTTGATTCTCAGATACCAAACCACCCAATTATGATACTACTTTTCAAATGTATAACTATCAAACACCAAACACTGGAAGAGAATTGTTTGAAAATACATAAACTTTTATACTCCAACCATTCTTTATAACATCAAAGACCCATACCCTGAAAAATCATTATTGGTCTAATACCTGATCCTTTCACAAACTAAAAACCGTTTCTTATACATATCCTGATATACCCTTGTGATATCTATGAATTCCTTTATGTTTTTATTCAAGTGTTTAATCATCATTGATTATGATTTTGTTTTATTGAAGTATATTGTTTATCAAACTGAATTGTTTTACAATTGGATAGTTTTCTAAGTAAGGACCAGATTCGTGGTCAGACCAGATTCATGGTCAATTATAGGCCAATGTGTGCCTTGGATCTAGTAATTAGAGCAATACTGTGTGCTTTTCTCGGGGTTAATGCGTGACTGATCAGCAGCCTAACCTTGGTTTTAAAACTTAAAATGAATATCCAATTCTAATGATTGTTTAACAATAAACTTGATTCTTCTGAATCATTCCATTTGAACATTGCTTAACCTCAGTTATCATTGTTATGACTTGCTGAGCTAGTTAGCTCACCCTTGCGATTCTAGCAGGAGCTAGCAGGAGCTTCATAACGGTAAAGAGATAGTAAGATTATAAGAATAATTTTATTATTTGTTGTTAGTAAAACAGTTGGTTTATGGTACGTTGTAGTAAGTTAAGGTTATGGCTTGTTTTCATACTTTAACCTGTTGCGATCCGTGGTTATGTAAAGCAGGGTCATTGCAAATAATATTTCTTATACAGGTTTATATATTGTGTATGTATTGTGGACCCCAAACTTCTGACCCGAATTTGGAGGGCGCCACAATTTCCATAATTCTCCTTGATGTAGAAGAAACAAATACCATTCTTATTTTTTGAGACAAAATCTTCAACAAACAAGCTTCCTTTTCTTGCTCCTTTCAGAGCAACTTCACAAGTTTTCTTGTTGATAATAGTGCATTCTGTTGTTAAATAAGACTTGAGACTACTGTCTACAATATGCTAATTCTAAAAGGACTCACTTCAAGATCAGTTACAAGTGCTACATAATTTAAATACAACATTTTCAGAACAATGGACCGGCTTTCTCCTCAAACTATGATAGTAGGGCTTTACCACGAGTCATATGCCTGGAACATCCAATGTCTATGATCCAGATGACTTTCTTCAATTGCCCTACACACAATGAGTCTTAAGTGTGTTTGGAAACCCAAACAGTGTTTGGTAGTTTCTTCTTGGTAACTGGTTCAGTAGAAGTAGAATGAGTAGTTTTAGAAGAAATAAAATTCAGTGATTGTTGTGCATGTTTTTCTTCTGATGTGGACTCATTTCTTGATTCTTTAAGGTCTACTCTCAATTTGTGGTAAATATTCATTACCTTCATGTTGCAAGGGATGCAGTCAAACTTGTCACAAAATGAGTAGGGATCATTTGAATTTGCTTCATTGTATTTGCATGTTCCTTAGCTAGCTTGCTAACAACCTTTTTACAAAGGTGAGTTAGACGATTTAAAGAGCCACATTTTTCACACTTCTTTCTAGGAGCATTTACAATATAAGAAAAATTATTGCTTTTGCGTATCCCTATTTTCCCATTTCTATTTTTCTTTCTCGTTCTTGCATCTTCAGTTTTGGTTTCTTGAACAAGAGTCTTGGGACTTTATTTGTTCATGAGCTTCTCTTCAATATTGGAAGACTGAACTAATTCTTCAGTTTTTTTCTCTTTATCTTCATCAACAATTTCTTGCTTGATAATCAATTCTTCTTCACTAAAGTTGACTACACATGCTTTGAATATAGGTGCATTAACTTCTTTCAAAAAGTTTGAAGCATTCTCAGTCTTCTTTGCTTTCCCTTTGTCACCTACAGTTTTCTTTTTGTCACTCATGTCATTATAGTCAAGACCAATAGCAATGTTTTCACATGGCTTATTCTTCTCATGATATTTTCCGACCAGTTCAGATGCATTTCGGAAAGATTTCATCTTTACTTCATTCTTTTCTAGCTTCTCCCTTAACACTAATTCAATTTCATTTGCACACTTAAGCTTGTTCTTGAGATAAGCATTTTCTTGTTTTAAAACTTCAAGCTCAACTACCAATACTTCAGTTTCTTGCTTCTCACTCTCGAGCTTCTTATATATCTTTGTTAATCTGCTAACTTCTTCATTAGCAGCAACCATGCTTGTGTGATTGTGAAACATTTCTGTGCTCATCTTTTCAACAGTTTCCTTGTATTGATTCACATTTAAATCAATAGTGGTAAGATTTAGTGTATGTGTTTTTGATGAGGACGATTCACCTTACTTCGAAGCCATTAGAGCATAGTTTCCAACTTCCTCATCTTCATCATTATCTGAATCATCCCAACTCTTTCCCTCCGCAATGTAAGCTTTGCTCTGTTGCTTTTTCAGAAGAGCTTCATACTTTGCTTCCAGTTCAAGATAAGCTTTGTCTTTCTTTACCTTTTTAGGTTTCCTGCATTCTGTAGCAAAGTGTCCTAGTTCATCACAATTGAAGCACGTTATATTAGATCTATTAATAGATCCAGTTTTGTAACCACTCTTGCTGTTAGAATTGTACTTCCCTTTATCTTTCCAACTGTTGTCTTTGTTGAAGGATGATTGTCCTTTATTTCTGAAGTATCTTCGCTTCTTTACTCTAATGTTAGAGAATTTTCTAGCTAAATATGTCATTGACTGATCTAGCTCATCCAGTTCTTCAAGAGTGTAGAACTCATCCTTTTGTAACTCTAGCATGACTTGCTCCTGTGAATCATTTGTTTTCTGCTCACTTGTTGAGGAAACTGAAGTTTGGGATCTTATTTCATCATTGAGGGATTGGCTTTCATTTACAGTTAAAGCACTTGAGCCGTCTACAACATGTCCTTGACCAGACCTGAACGATTGCCTTTGAATCATCTCTAGTTCTTAAGTTTTGAGAATTTCATATAGAACTTCCAGACACAAGTAGAGAAATGTGTTTAGGCATCGCACTTTAGGCGTCGGTTTTGAATGAAACCGTTGCTATATAAGTTTTAGGCGTCGGTTGTGTATTTGACCGATGCAGTTGGCATCTTTTCAGGATCTGTTGCGTCGGTTGTTTATTTAGCCGACGCTTTTTACATTTATAAGCGTCGGTTCTTTAACTGGAGATACTTAAAATTATTTATAGTGTCGGGTCTTTAAATACCGACGTTATAGGATGTGTTTATAGTGTCGGTTGTTTAAAATCCGACGCTATAAGTTGTCCTTCTGGTGTCGGTTTCTGCGGACCGACGACATAAGTTATGTGTATTGCGCTGGACATTAAAACACTGAAGTTGTAGATTATTTTGAATGTTTTAACCCCCTTGCCGATTATCTTGTATTTTAGTGCTCTATAACACAATCCTAATAAAAATAGTTATTTAAAAGTTTAAAATTTCTTTTTAACAATTAAATAATTTCTTAATTTAACTCATATATTGAATATATAAAATGTATATTAATATAAATAGCAATAAAGAGAATGTATTCATGTACAAGTTACTACAAAATAAAAATCTAATTCAAATGTCCATATAATTGTATTTAAAAGAGTTTTATTATTAAGTAAAGAAAGTTGTTGTATTTTTATAACCAAAAAATTTTAAATTATTAAGAAAAATTTAGTTGGACATTTAATTTCAAATAATTGGATTTAATTTATATTTTAAACAAAAATCTAAACATTATTTGTCTATTTTAAAAGTGAGGAAAATTAGGGGCACTGACTATAATAAACTCGATTAAGTAAAAGTGGGGTTAAAATCATTAATTGTAATAGTCGGTAAAAAATAAAAATTGGGCCAATTGGTAAATATTATTAATAAAATATTAAGAAATATTTAAAATTAAAAAATTATTAGGGACATAAATTATAATATTAAAGAAAATATATTTCTCGTATATAACGACGACCGTCTCAATTTGTTTTATTTTGTTTGGTTATGGATTTCAAAGAATGGTGTCGGCTAAATACAATAAATTTAATTTTATTATCTATGACTTTATAATTCTGAAAAAATAATTTTTTTTAATTTCTCAATATTATTATTTTGTATATATAATAAAAATTCAAAATAATAGAGGTCCAACGCCAAATTGAAACTTGCGCATCTGAGTGACCAAAACCGAAACTTACAGTTTGGTTTGATTTTTTTCAAAAATTAAAGTTAATTTAGTTTTCTTGTTTGAATTGAAATAAATTTGATTTAGTTAGTTTTTTTAAAATATTGGTATAGTTAAAACTAAATTAACCGAATTATTTTAATTAAATATGTGAACTATTTTTTATATGTAATATTTAATATTTACATAAATTAATATTCACTCCGTCATTTTTTAACTGTAATATTTAATTTTTGTCTGATTAAATTTACCGAAATTTGACTGAAATTTATCAATATTTCATAATTGATCAAAATAAAAAATTATATTATTGAAAAATAAATGTAATTTAGTTTAATCTATAATCTTAATTTTTTAAAATAATATAAAAATAATTTTTAATTTATAAAAAAATTGGTTAATTTTAACCCTTGAAGAAAGGGTAGTATCACCTGGTCCTACCCATACGGCTCATTATTTGCAGTTCAAATCCAAACAGGACTGGTCCCTCCTGAATCACCTGATGGTCCAATACAAAGTTTTTTCAAAAAACCCCAAATCCAATTGATGATATGGACAATGGTGAGGTCTGCAAGTGAGCTGTTAGAGATGCTTAAAAAGAATCATCCAACACTAAAACTTCACGCTCCCACTAATCTCAACGCCTTTGTTGGATTACTTCTTGCCTGAGATCTCCACCAGTGTTCCTATTATGTATGTATATGCAGATTGTGTGTGTGTAATTTGTGTTTATGACTATTGTTGGTAGTTTGGTTGTAATTAATCAATCCCTTTCTGTCTTTCGGACTCTCTCTCTCTGACTCTTCCTCCCTCCCTCCCTTTTGTAGATAGCAAGATGATAAAAATATATGGCTAATACAACTATGTCTGGAGGAATCGATATATTGATTAACACTCCAAATCTTTTGATATTACAACTTAAATAGAAAACTGATTACACATAATGCTCCTAAAAACAAGGAATTAAAATCAAACTGCATCCTACCATATCTTCATAACTTCCTAAATTGTCTCTACTAATTGAGACTTATTCAAACCAATATTACTTCCTAATTTATTTAATTTCAACACAAGTTTAGATTAAATTAATTCCAACAATCTCTCCCTTCATCTAAACTTGTTTGACTAAACTCTTCACTCCGAGTAGCATCCTCCTCTCTTCAAATTTAGCTGATGTTAACGGCTTGGTTAAGACATCTGCCCTCTGCTCCTGTGTATTCACATACTTCACTTCGATCTCTCCTCGTTCCACGCAATCTCTAATAAAATGGAACCTCATATCTATATGTTTAGCTGATGTTAACGGCTTAGTTTATCGCGGATTTGTTATCCACATATATCACTACAGGACCTTGAGGCATATCTGCAATCTGCTTCATCAGGTTTTGTAACCATATTCCTTGAGTGGCTACTGCAGTGACAACCATAAACTCAGCTTCGCATGACGACAAGGCCACGCACCTCTGATTCTGAGACACCCATGTTATCAGATTCTCGTTCAAATAAAACACTATACCAGTCGTACTTTTTCTGTCATCTACACTTCCAGCATGATCACTATCCGAGTACCCACTTAGAATATAATTCCCAGTTCCTCGATGATACACCAGACCATAATTAAGTGTCCCTTTCACATATCTCAGCACTCTCTTCATAGCAGTAAAATGCAGCACAGTTGGTTTATCCATGTACCTGCTTAATACACCGACAAAATATGAAATATCGGGACGAGTATGCACAAGGTACCTTAATTCACCAATAATGCTCCTGTATAATGTTGAGTCCACCAACTGTCCGCCTTCATCTTTATCGATCTGCACCTTTGATTCCATGGGAAATTTTACTGGCTTACACATTGACATGTTCATCTTCTCTAAAATTCTTTTACCGTATGCTGTCTGTTTTACTTCAATATACTCCTTCTCTTGCTTCACTTCTAAGCCCAGGTAGTAGGCCAGCTTCCCAATATCGCTCATATCAAATTCGCTTTTCATCTGCATCTTGAACTTCAAAATATTTTCAGTACTTGACCCTGTCACCAACAAGTCATCAACGTACACGGCCACAATCAAACATTCATTTCCTTCTCGCCTTGTATATACAGCATGATCATAAGGGCACCTCGAAAAATCCAAGCTTCTCAGAAATTTATTCAAACGTGAATACCATGCTCTTGGTGACTGTTTCAAACCGTAGAGTGCCTTCAATAAACGGTAGACTTTATGATCTTCACCTCTTTTCTCAAAACCAGTAGGCTGCATTACATATACTTCTTCCATCAAATTCCCATTCAGGAAAGCCGATTTTACGTCTAGATGATGCACTTGCCATCCCTGTTTTGCAGCCATAGCTAACAACAGCCTCACCGTCTCAATCCGAGTTACCGGTGCGAAAACCTCGTCGTAATCCACTCTTTTTTTCTGCACATAACCTCTCGCCATGAGCCTGGCCTTGTACTTCACTATATCTCCATTTGTATCCTTCTTAACTTTGTAAACCCACTTCAAACTTAGGGGTTTTCGACCTTCTGGCAAATCAGTTAAGACCCACGTTTTGTTTCTCTCAATCGCCTCTATCTCGACATTCATAACCTGTCTCCATTCTTCATTTTCTTTAGCTTCCTCAAATGTTTTCGGCTCCTCAACGCCCAGTAATAAAAGCTCATCTGAAATCTCTATCGCTTCTGTATCGTCATATATCTCACTTAGCAACCGAAATCGCTGAGGTTCACTTGAGTCTCGTGATACTTCAGACCCATAAACAACACTATTTTGTTCATTCATGAAACTCCCAGCAGTACTTGGTGTACAAGGACTTTGAGGCGTCTCTGTATTCATACCAGCCTGTTAGCCAACATTATTATTAACAATTACAAAATTTCCAGATGTGTTATTACCTTGTATTTCATTGGGCTACCAATTCCATCCTTTATCTTCCTCGAACACCACATCACGGATGCCATGTAGTCTCCCAGTATTCGGATTGAACAGTATGTGCGCCTTGGTTCCAGGCTTCTTGCCAATATAAACCATTTTAACACTTCTGTCATCGAGTTTTCCTAGTGCAACAGTTTGTGTCTTGACATGTGCCAAACAACCAAATACCCGTAAGTGATCCACTTTTGGTTTAACTCCAGTCGAGGCTTCATAGGGGGTTTCACCATTCAACGCCTTAGTTGGCACTCGGTTTAGGATATAAATTAAATGCCGTACAGCCTCTCCCCACATCACGTCCGGCATATTTTTCTCCTTCAGTAAGCTTCTCGTCATAGCAATCACCGTCCGGTTTCGCCTCTCGACTACCCCATTTTGTTGAGCGGTGTAGGGAGCAGTCAGGTGTCTTTTGATGCCAGTATTTGCACAAAATTCATCAAATTCTTTCAATGTAAACTCTCCACCTATATCCGTCCGTAGTACTTTAATCGTATCCTTTGCCTCTTTTTCAGCCAATGCCTTGAACTTTTTAAATGCTTCGAATGCCTGATCTTTTATTTTCAATATAAAAACCCACATTGCACGACTATAATCATCTACTAACAAAAACATATACCTGTTCCCAGCCGGTGTTGAGGGGATATCGGTCCACACAAATCTGCATGCACTAAATCCAGTTTGTGTTTCGCCATAAACTCGGTTTTCTGCGGGAACGATTTCTTTGATAGTTTTGCCAACAAACAGCCATTACACATGGCTTTTGGTTTTGTTAGTTTCGGGAGTCCACGTGCCATTTCTCTGTCTGACATGATCTGCAACGACTGAAAATTTACGTGGCCCAGTCTTGTGTACCACAACCATGCTTGTTCTTCATTCTTCGATAGCATACACATAATGTTCTTCTCTTCAATAATTATCTTGTAAAGTCGATTGTCTGATCTTTGAACTTTCATCAATAGTTTCCCACGTTCATCATAAACCCACAAATGGTCACCACTCATCACTACTTTGTTCCCATCTTCCGATAATTGTCCTAACGAAATGATGTTGTTGCACAATGTCGGAATGAAATACACTTCTTTAAGCACATGTTCCTTCCCGTTCTTACAATTAAAAATTATTGTTCCCTTCCCTTTTATTTTCACCGTTGACCCATCTCTGAAACGCACCTGGCCTGTCATATTTTCATTCAGTTCGCTAATTTTTTCATGATATCTTGTCATATGATTACTGACACCATTGTCTAAGTACCACAGGCTTCCGTTCCCCATTGTTCCTTCCTTCTGATCGAAACTAGGAAACACCTTCTCCTCATTTAATAATACAACCTCCCCTTCAGTTAAAAGGAATGTGGGTTCATCGTCCTCTAATTTTGTAAGGTTCGACTCCTGACTCTGCTCCTTAACCTTTTCTTTTTCTTTCTTTGGTTTTTTGCATTCGTGTGCATAGTGTCCATAGACCTGGCAATTGAAACACTTCACCGTGCTTCTATCTCGAGTATTGTTGTAGCCTCTGTTCGCCCCTTCGGTTTTATTTTGGTATTGCTGAAAATTTCCTCTGCCTCCACCATGGTGTCGTGGACCATGTCTACCTCGGCCACGGCCTCCAAATCCACCTCTTTGTCTTTGAATGTGAGTTGTTGATGGCCCATTTTTGTTTGACCTCTTCACCCACTCTTCCTGAGTTAGCAGCAACTGTCCATTTGTATTTTCAGACTTTCCTTTCTTTCTCTCCTTGTGGGCCTTTAGATGGCCCACTACCTCCTCAACTATCAAAGTTTTCATATCTGCGAACTGTTCTATATTCGAGGCGATTTGTAGAAACTTGTCCGGAACAGCTCTTAGTATTTTTCTCACCACGCTCGATTCCTCTATCGTTTCACCAAGAACTCGTATATTTGTGACAATACCACTTAGTTTCATACATAAATCATCCACCTGATCTGTTTCCTTCATCACCAGGGACTCAAACTCACTTCTTAAGGTCTGCACTTTTGCCTCCTTTACTCGCGTCGCACCCATACACAATATTTTGATCGCGTCCCAAGCTTCCTTAGCGGTCTCCTTCTCAGGGATGGTCAACAATATATCTTCCGGCACACCTTGATATATTGCAGCAAGGGCTATCTGAACCGTTTTCTCATCTACGGTTTCTTTGGGATCCTTCGGTTCAATGGCATCCCAAACTCCTTGCGCCTTAATAAACACTGTCATCTTTAAGGACCAAACTGTATAGTTGCTTCTGGTAAGCATTGGGTAGCTTAAGCCAATAGACCCTTCCTTCACCTTGGACGGCTCCATCTCAACGTTTGTGTGTTTGGGTTGTATTTTAGGCATACAATTGCCTTAACAGGCTCTGATACCAGAATGTAGCTAGCAAGATGATAAAAATATATGGCTAATACAACTATGTCTGGAGGAATCGATATATTGATTAAAACTCCAAATCTTTTGATATTACAACTTAAATAGAAAACTGATTACACATAATGCTCCTAAAAACAAGGAATTAAAATCAAATTGCATCCTACCATATCTTCATAACTTCCTAAATTGTCTCTACTAATTGAGACTTATTCAAACCAATATTACTTCATAATTTATTTAATTTTAACACAAGTTTAGATTAAATTAATTCCAACACCTTTCCCCTCTTCTCTCTGTTTAACTCTATCTTCCTGTCTGTTTTTTTGCTATTATTTTCACAATATATAATTTGCATTATAAGTTTATTGGTTCGGTCTACAGGTGCCGAATGATGATGGAATCTTACTACGCATTGTTGTATAAGTCTCCACTGAAGCAAGCTTTTACAGAGTAAGTTTATGGTCTTCCCTTCTACTTGTTATTTTATTAAAGTAATATAGGGGACTATTGGACAATATTAATTGATTGTAGACAAGTTTAGTGTAACCCCCTATATATGATTAATGCTACAGAATTATATATTTTAATTTTGTTTTTGGAATTTATTAACTAACTTGTTCTTCTGGGTTCTTGTTTTTTTTGGCTAAGTGGTCTGGGTTCTTGTTATTTTAAATTAAAAAATACTAAGTTCGAAATAATCCACTTTCCAGAACTTATTTTGGGAATTAATTACAAAGATGCAAGGGGAAATGGTGCGGTTATTATACTCGATTCTCACTATACTAACAAGTAGCAATAATGTCTCAAGGAAATATTAAATGGTGGATGGTCCGGCTGGAAAATCGATGTTGATAGCAAGAGAAAATATTTCCTGTGTAGAATTAGTTCTATAATCTTATATTACCGTAGAGGCCCAAAATGGTACACATGACTTATGGTGAGAATATGATTAGGTACAAGATCTTGGCAGAAACTTAAAAGCATCATAGGCCGTGAGCTTTATAAAAAAATTAATTTCACAACACCTGGACTATAGAGCCCTAAAATATATGCACTCTACTTGGCTGGTCGTGTATGATTGGTGTCTACTCAATAATTTTTTTACGAGTAACTGCAATCAATTAATTTTATAGCTAGTCACTAATATTCTTGGAATCTAATTTATGCTCATGATATAAGTCATATAACATGATAGGTAGTATACTCGCGTCGAATAATGGATCGTAGCTTGCATAATAAGTTATATACTTTGGGAAATGTCAAGTAGTAAGCTTTCACATGAACCTCTCTTTGTTTGCTCATCCATCAATAACCTGTTTGCTATATTTTTTTCACATCGGGAATATTTAATGTTGTAAGATACTCTATGACATGAATTGGCATTGTTTTTGCTGTCATTGTCTTTCTGGGCCACATCTAGTGTGGAAGAGGTTGCACTTACAGGACATGGCATCCACTTTTTCCAGCTTTATGTAATATTACAGTTTTCCTTGTTGTTTGCTTCTCTAACTCATCACTTGATGAGTCATACTGATAACAATTTACTATATAGCTCTAGAAGGAGAATATGGAAGGAGAATATGTTGTAGCTCAACTGGAGGCAGTTGTACCCTAAGGTTGGGACAAATAAAGGTTGATATCAAAAACAGGTGCAATTTCTATTCCACTATAAACTTCTAGATTGAGGTTATAGTCTCATGCAGCTCATTTTACTCTATTAATGTTTCAAAATCATGTTCAATTAGTTATAAAAGAAACTGTTGTCATTGTTATACAGATTTACTTTGCCACAATTTTTGATATTGAAGAACTTTGAGAGCTTAAACCATGGAAAGAGGGATATAGTGAGTGAGACTAAAACAATAACTGATTATTTGTTTTAAAAAAAAGTTTACAATTAAATGAACTAACTCATTAATTTTTCTTTTAAAAGTTTTACAAATATATGATGTACTCTATTGTTCTGTGGCGTGCAGGCTGATGAATCTGGTTTTGGCTTCATATGTTGTTGGTCAGATTTTATACCCTCACGTACTTGGTCACTACAAGAAAAATGCAATCAGAAAACGGTTGAATGATAATGGTAAAAAAAATAGCGTTGTCCTAAAAAATACAACAACGGTGAAATGATTTTACAAAAAAAACAGTTGTGTGAGCTTAAGGACAGACAATAGTTATCTATCAAGTCAAAAACTGTTGTCTTTGTTATGCCCTCCTATGGAATCAGACAACAGTGTGCAAACTAAACTATTATCTTAGAATACTAAGACAACACGCTAGAACTGTTGTTAAATAACAACCATTTATGAGATTAAGACGATGGTTTTGCTGCTTATGTTATCTAATTTAGACAAGTGCTTATTCTTACCCTTGTCTCATTAAAAATCAAACAACTGTGCGTTTATACCATTGTTAAAAGGAAAGGCCACAGATAATGGTGTTTTAAAGCATTATATTTATAAGATTTACATGACGGATTTATAACGCGTTGTCTAAACACCACACTTTAAAAGATACTTTTAGAGGTTGTTTAGAATTATTTATTTTTCATTCTCCCCCTATTTTAATTTAATCTCCCGCAAAATTTTAACAACTCAGCAGTTTACTTTTTTCATCTCTCAACTAATAGACAACGGTTTGAGATGTAAAAAACTTGTTAGAAACTCAAACACACAATGGTTTGGTTCTTCATGCATGTTGTCTAAACTCTAGGTAAAAGATGGTTTAATAGATTATCTATAAACTGTTGTCTCTAAGTAATGTTAAAATGAAAAAAATGAGTTGTATATATGTTAAATCCCCAGAAAATTAATCCAAAAGTAGCCAACCAATGACTACCTAACAAAATATCATCCAACCAATATAGACTAGCAAAAAACCCTCAATCAAGTTGGCAAATCAGAATATTTCCTCAAGTCAACAACTAATTTCAATTGGATAATTCACAAACCAAATTACTTATTAAGATGTTATGTAAGCTTAATTAACACACCCAACAAATAATTACTTATTGCAGAATTTCACTCGTCAAAGCAAGTTCACTTATTGAATTATGATGGAAGAGATAACAACACGAGATGAAATCAGTAATATATGTCCAGCTCGGCAAAGGGTGTTGCCAAGTGGAGGCATAAGTGCTGATGGACCTCCGACAACCCTCAGTGGCACTTGCATTGACCGAATGGCATTCTTACAGGCTAATATAACAAGAGACAACACAAAGTTTGTCAATGTAGCAATTGTGGGTGAAAGAAATGTATTCCAGGTAAGCAAATTGATAAAAGTTCATAAATAAGTAAAATATCAAGAGTATTTTTTGAAGAAACTTGATGAGTTGATGTTAGATGATTACTGAGTATTTTCTTCCTCACTGTGTCTTTCTAATACCCGTGTTCTTGACTTTTTCTGCAGCTAGACCAGGGTCTTTTCATTGGGAGTAAGTTCCCAATTTTTAATCGTCACCAGCTGACTTGGACCAAATTCCTCCAGCTGAAGACAGTGGAAGAAGGTGCTGGTAACCCTCCACCCCCAGTAACAAGTTGTTGGCAGAGAAGAAGGAGGGTATCATATATTGAACACCTTATTCGATCAGAATTCCAACTAAAACCTTGACAAGCGGCCAACTGTTTTAATTAGGCATGTCCATAAAACCAATAATGCAATCAAACAGGCTTTTCCACGAAAATGGGCAAAAACGGGCAACAATGAAATCCGGCTCAATAATCACATTGGTCACTGAAAGAAAAATAAAAAAACTGAACATAGTTACAAATTTAAGATTAACAGGGTTTATGGCCCATCAACACTACTATCCAATAATTAGATGACACTGAATCCAACATATAAATGCCAGACAGTCCAAACAATCAAGAAAAAGGGAGCGATAAATTAGAAAATGACAAATTCCAGTATGATAAATCATTTATAAAAATTAAAAAAAACTGCTAACTTCATATATTTTAAAACAGTAATCGTAATTGACATTGATTAATTAAAATTATCAAATTTTGGTAAATAATAATTTGAGAAATAAAAAAAGATTTACGAATAAATAAATTATAGAAGGAAGAGAGGTAACTCATGCTGGGGTAATTTTCTAGACAATTTAACTTAAAAGAAGGTGATTTTTACCATCATGGGAGTTGAATCCATTCATCTTCGTCCCGCATATAACTAGCTTTTTCCTCATCAAGTTCGTCAACATTGGGAAATATTGGCAAGTGCAGCTCATTCTCAAGTTCTATTTTTACTGATCCATCATTTTCATCGTCACATTTTTCATAATAGTTCTTTTCCTGTAATTTTAACACGACATACCAATGTTTTTCAAGATGATCATCAATGTAACAAACCTGCTTAACATGTTTCCCTATCACGAACGGATCATTTACGAAACCTAATTTGTTCAAATTAACAATTGTATATCCCAAGTCATCTACCTTAACCCCCTGGTTCATATCAACCCAATTACAACGAAATATTGGGACTCTAAATTTGTTATAGTCCAACTCCCATAGACTTGTTATAACTCCATAGTAGGTCTGTGAAGTATGTTCAATATTCTTCTCCTTACCCTGTACAAGCATTATATATGCAACGACACAGACACCACTACACTGAACTTGTCGAGTGTCATCACACTCATTGGTGCTAAACGTAACACCGTTGATTCTATATCCGCTAAATGTAGGGACATTCTTGTTGGGCCCTTCAGCAATCCACCTTATCTCCTCAGGTATGTTGTTATGGTCATCCAACAATTCTGATTCAATCTATTTAAAACAAATTGATAAATATTAATTATGATGTTTGCTTGAATAAACAAATAACAAATATATTTACCAGAAAAATATAAACTAGGCCTATTTATGATGTTTTTATTCAAATAACAATTATACATTTTTCCTGAACCATTTGTGAAATTCTGCATTTTGCTTGTTTTTAAGCCAGACTTCATCATTTTCACGTTGTTGGTATCTTGTCATTAAAGATGCCATATGCTCGCTGCGAGAAAAATCAATTTCTTTAGTATATTAATCAAAGTGCAGAAAATACTGAAATAACACACACTTAAATATCACTAACTTACTCAAAATATGGTCTAATGTTAGTTATATTTTGGAGAAAACACAAATGTGCTAGATGCAAGTCCTCATTGCTCGGCTTTATCAATGTCGCACCAGATAGAGGTCTTGCATTCTGCTCATACTTTGCATTTTGAGACACTCCTGCGGTAGATTTTTCAAAATTCACCAAACACTCCACCGCCTATTCGGCAACGTATGCCTCAGCAATACACCCTTCGGGATGAGCCGGGTTCCGTACATATCCTTTAAACGCTTTTAGATATCTCTCGAAGGGATACATCCAACGAAAGAATATTGGCCCACAAAGTTTAACCTCTCTCACGAGATGAACTGAGAGATGGATCATCACATCAAAGAACGAAGGGGGAAAGTGCTTTTCAAGCTGGCACAATGTTTTCACTAACTCACTCTGCATTTTTTCCCACTTGTCTACATCGATCACTTTATTGCAAATTGCCTTGAAGAAAAAGCAAAACCTAATAATTGTGCACCTGACTTGTTTTTGTAATACTGATCGAATTGAGATTTGAAGCAAATGATGCAATATCGTGTGACAATCATGAGATTTCATTCCAACAAGCCGAAGATTTTCTATGTTTACAAGATTCTTAATTTTTGAACAAAATCCATCTACCAACGTCATTTTAAGAAATGATGAGCAAACTGTTTTTTTTTCTGCATGCGTTAAGTTTCATGATGCCAACGGTACCTTTTCTTTCTTTCCAGGAGTCTTTGGTCTCAACTCCGTTCTTTTTCCCATTTCAGCCATATCAAGACGGACAGATTCCCTATCTTTTGTCTTCCCCAGAATATTTAGTAAATTTCCAAGCAGGGCTTCGCATATATTTTTCTCGATATGCATCACATCGAGAACATGCCTAACTGGAAAAAATTTCCAATACTCAAGTTGGAAGAATATTGAAACCTTTTTCCAAACAGGTCGAGGTTCACCTTTCTTCCATCGTGTTTGTCGTTGTTTCTTTCCAAATACATGGGCCCTTAAATGTTGTACTCTTTGAAAAACCTCTTCTCCGGTTAATGGAACAGGGGCGACCCCCTTCTCCACAGTGTTATCAAAAGCTGATTTTTGCCTTCTATAAGGATGATTACGGGGAAACCATCTTCGATGCCTCATAATCACCGTCTTACAGTAATTAACCAACCTAGTAGCTTTTGTTTCATCAATACAAATAGTACACGCATTATACCCTTTAATATCATTTCCTGACAAGTTCCCTAAGGCAGGATAATCACTTATTGTCCATAATAAAATGCCCCTAAGCATGAAAGACTCTTTCTTATAAGCGTCGTACATTTATTTCCCATGCCACAACTCTTGAAGATCTTCTATTAGTGGTTAAAGGAACACGTCGATATCATTTTCAGGCTCAGTCGGTCCACATATTAACAAGCAGAGCATAATATACCTTCTCTTCATACGAAGCCATGGAGGAAGGTTATAAATTGATAACAAAACAGGCCAGCTTGAGTAATCAGTACGGTTTCCATTAAAAGGATTAAAACCATCGGAAGATAAAGCTAATCGAAGGTTCCTAGTCTCTGATGCAAAATGAGGCCATTTTTGGTCGACATCCTTCCATGTTATGGAATCAGCTAGATGCCTCATTTTACCATCCTTTTGCCGCTCGGTGTCATGCCACGTCATGTCCTTTGCAATGTGAGGTGTATTAAATAAATTTCGTAATCTTAGTATCAGCCGAAAATACCATAGAACTTTAGCAGGGACCCCTTCAAGTTCATCACCTTTTTTGTTCAATTTCCATTTAGAGGCCTTACATACGCGATAAGTAGTCTATTCTTCATCTAAATCGCCACGGTATAAGAGACAATTATTCGGACATGCGTGTATCTTTTCATACCCCATTCCTAATGCACATAAGGTTTTTTTTGCTTCATTGAAGGAAGAAGGGATGTTGTTGCCTTCCGGAAGTAAAGAGCCAAGTAATAACAGAATATCACTGAAGCATGAATCAGACATACCATGCTTCACTTTCAAGTTATATAACTGGACCAGAGCTTTCATCTTAGTGTACCTCTCACATCCAGGATAAAGAGGTTGATGTTCACCTTTAACATGGTTGATGAAATCAGAAGTGTCAGTTTCGTCAGAACTTTCATCAGAAGATATATTATCGTCGCCGTCCTCGTCACGTTCACCCATTCTTGAGGTGCCTTGATTGATAGATTCCGAAGTGTCGGTTTCATTAGAACTTTCTATAGAATTATTCTCCCCGTGCCATATCCAACGTGTATAAGTTTGATCAATACCATTTTGAAAAAGATGGTTTTTAACTATCTGCACTCTCCATGATTTACAATGTGCGCAGTTTACACATGGACAACTGATTTTTTCTGTATTATAACCATTCTCAAATGCAAATATTAACAAATATTCCACTCCTTTTTTGAACTCTTTTGTTCTTCTATCCGCTTTTAACCATGACCTATCCATCTTTTAAAAGTCTGAATAGAACCTCAAATTCAGACTAAATTATGAAATCTTTATATTTCCCCAAAATCTTTATAACTGAACCCTAATTGAAGTAAAAAAAGCATCAAAATGAATTCAAAACAGAGGACTTATATAACCTAAATTCATAAATTAAAGTACTTGCCTGTCCTTATAGCTTCTTAAAAATGAATTGTGAAGTCTTTATATTTCCCCCAAATCAATATGAACCATAGTTCAGAATCACAAAAAAAATGAATTCATCAAAATGAATTCAAAAGAGAGTACATATAAACCCGACTTCATAAAAGACTGTACTTACCTGTTCAAGTGTGAAAAGAAATTTAAAACCCGAGTTCTTGATGTCTTGGAATCTTGATGTGACATGGATTTGATATCTAGATTTGAGGACTTGAGGGTATGAGCATGATTTTGAGCATAGATTTGAGAGTATTAGCATGAATTTGAGCATAGATTTTAGAGTATTATGGATTTAAGAGTATAGAGGCATGGATGAACGGCCTAACTACCAAGTAAATAAATATGTTCTTGTTCCGACAGATGCATATGTCTGAATAAATATATATCTGAAATAAAAAGTAATTAATAATATGTTTAAGTCTCAACTAAATTGTTATATAAGAATTACATGGCTAATAAATTAATATATTTTGAATAATATTAATTCATTTATTTTCTAGGACCACAAAATTTAGATTTTATGTATTTGAATAAATTAATATAGAGGAATAAATTATATAATTTATTAATAAATAAATAATCACAAATTATTTTAACGAAATAGTATGTCAGTAATAAGAATATCAAATTTATATTACACGAAAATTGTGAAGTTGTTCTTTAATAGATATTAGTTTAGTTTGATTCGTTTAGAATGTCTTTATTATCATTTTCAATTTAAATATTTTTTATATTATTATTGTTAAACGATCGGTAAATAAATCATCTAATTATCTTTAGTTTGTTATTTGTTTTTACAACTTGATCGTATCGATAATTGGGAGTTCCGAACTATATATTGTTTTACACAATGGTGTTTTTGAAAAACTATTGACTAACACTAGATTAAATAGTTGTTTTGTAAACTGTTACATATAACTCACTAGCGATAAGTTTGACTTTTTGGAGTTGATATCCCCTTTTTATCGATATTTTCTAAATTTGTAAATATTTTCGACGATCTAATTGTACGGATGTTTAAATCACCCTTTCAATGATCCAAACATATGGATGTGCTTCGAATATGAATATGATTATCATATACAATATTGATACCTCTTCTAGAAAAAGATGTTCAGATGAGTTTTTATATTAATCGAATTTTTCTTATTAAGCATATTCATCAATTATTCTAAACATTATACTTTAAACCCTATCTTAACCCCGAATAATTTTTTTTATTGTAGGTAACCCGCAGCCGCTACCCTTCAGGTGCGTACTGGGTAAACCCTACGGGCTTACGCAATAGCCTGCAAACCGCGTGAACCAAGGTAAACCGCATTTAGCGACAGACTCTAACTCAGGAGGCATAATCATAAATTCTCCTCTCGTGGGATTCGAACCTGTGACCAAGAGGATAGTTATCCCCTCTTTAATCAGCTGAGCCAACCCTTACGAGCAACGCCGAAAAATTTAGAAAATTACTCTTTCAACTACTTTGTTAAACTAATTTGTTAACCCCTAATGATCCTTAAATCGTAACCGTAACCCCTTATAAGTCACCTTATCAGTCGACCCTACTTATAAGTTGAATTTACAACTTATAAGCTGATAAGTTGAATATTAGTAATGATGTACTTTGTTCTGAATATATTTTGATTTTTCCTTCTTTATCAACTTTATTTTATAAAGTTATGTTTCAAGATGTCAATCTAATCAAAATTCATTAATTTTAATTAGATGTTGAATTATTGAATTATGATTTTTGTGAAAATAAATGTAAAGCTATTTTATTGAAAGCTGAAAAAGACTTTCATACATAAGAAAAAAGAATTACTATCGTTGGGTCCCATCTGAGTAAGTTGCGATTACCGAGAAGATTCAGCGTTGGTTTTATGTTAAATCCATTCATGGCCAAATCACAAGATTTTGTATAATAATTAATCTTTTAATAATCATTCAAAGTTTTTGTACCTCCCTGATTATCATTTTTTATATTTATTTTCTACAATAATGATTCTTTTAAAAATGGCACGGAGTTATGGTAGATAGAAATGTTTGTATTTTTTGTGTGATTTGATATTTCAAGTATCATGTGTTCCCCACTCTTAAGTAAAAACTGTAACTCAGATAAATAAATAATATTCATTATATACATTATGAATATGATATCATGTTACCATTATTTTCCCATTCACTACAAAAAATAAGGCAAAAAATGACTAAACGACATTGGTCATTTTTAGTACCAACCTAATAGAGTTGGTTTTAATTAAATACGACATCAAAAATAATAGTTTTTCTGAATCTAGTCATTTTAAAGAAAGCGTCGTATTTAGCGAAATACGACCTTCTAAATATGATAATATAAATATGACAATCTTAATACGACCGCTCTATTTCGATGCGATCGTATTTAGTATATTTGAAATTTAAATTTTCAGCAAAAAATTGAATTTTTGGTTCATAAAAAAAACATGAGTGTCTTTGGTCATAAATCACATATGACTGAGTTTTTTTGTAATTTAAATATGACCATTTTTCATTGGTACGTAAATATAATCGATGGTTGTTTGATATTTAAAAATGACAAATTTCGGTTGAAATATAGTTACAACTATTATTGGTTGTAACTTTGAGTTTTGTTATAAAAATATGACTCTATTTCATTCAAAATGATGAATGCATGTTTTTGTTAAATTTATTATGACCCTATTTTGTTGAAAAAGAAACGCACCCGGTTTCCGTTTAATATAAAAATTACCAAATTTTGTTGGAATGAAGCGCACCTATTTTTTGTGTAATCTAATTATGGCCAAATTTATTGTTATTCATGGTGCATATTAAATTCAACAGGATTAGTTGATTGTTTTGAGCTTATTAATTTGACTCGATTATTTTATTTTAATATAAGTCGAAATAAAAAAATTCGTTGATTCTTGCCATAAAAGTCTCCTAACATTGCAACCAAAATAAGTCAGGAAATACATACACCTGTCAATAAATATTTATCCGAAAGTCACAAAAATGGTAAACATGATACTGATAGTTAAAATAGTTATACAATACCAAAATATTTCTAAACAAGCACAAGATGGCCCAAAGTTTACAAAATAGCATTTAAAATCTTCACAGTACCAAAAGCAGTTCACAACTGACGAGGATTAAACAACGGGAAGGTGGTCTGGACTAGGGTCGATGTCTTCACCTTATTCATCGTTGATCGTGTCGTCCATCATAGTCACAGTCTGAGGAGCCTCCTCTAGAATAATCAGGTAGAAGTCAGATAGAAGAAAGTTCATTTGTCATAAAAGAAACAATCTATATAGTGAAGATAGAAAATGGGAAAAAATCTAACAAAAAGTACTAAAATTAAAATAGTACATTCAAGAAAAACAATATATAAACAAAGTAGTACTTTCCCTCTTGAAAGTACAAAAAACCTAATTTGCAATTTTCTCTAAAACTGAACTTTAGTTTGTTGATTTCAAAGCTTTTACAATCTTGAATAATAAAACAGGAACTAAAAGAAAGTATATTGCAAAAATAAATCATGATGACACACACAAATGATACCCAACCTAAATCTAAACTAATCTATCATTATAAACACACGAACATATTATGGTAGCCTTATCTAATCCAAAGTAAATTGGACACTAAATTACCAAAGTGAGCTACGAGTGTAACACGTGGACACGTGTCTATCAAAACTTCTATTATCTGCACTCAACAATTTATCCTACTATAGATAAGTGTCCAAGTGTTCATGCTGAGTGTCAAAGTTTAAATTTATATATGCATTTATTGACGTTCAAATTTTTTTAAAAAAATACCTCTAAGATAATCTTTTTATCTAGAAAAAACTTTATAACTTAGAATGCTGACTTAGGTCTGGAGAAGTTGCAAAGGCAAGCTTGTTGATTTCCTCATCCAAAAAAAACTTTATAACTTCGCGTGCGGGTAAAAAAAACATTAATTGTTGAACTTCCGCCAGGACCTTTGGCATCATCAAACATATCTAACTAGAAACATCAGCTGACCCTGTCAGGTCGTTCTCTTTCCTTCTCTTGATCAGCTTCTTTGAATCCCCGGATCCCAGCAGACCTGCGAATGTGTGTTTATAGGTTCGAGCAGGATGTCGATCGAATAATGAGATATTGGGTGCGGGTATGATACAATGTAAAGCAATTGGACGACTCGAGTTTAATATAAATACCAATAACAAATATTTAAAATAAATATACGGGGGTTGGAGGACTCGAACCTGAGTTCGTCCCAAAATCGAGCTCTGATGCCATGTTCAGGTACCAGTCATCCTGAATCCTCAAGGTGTTAGGAATTGGGCTTCTTAGGATCATATCTCATATCGCAACATCCCCTTCACTCCAAAGCCCGTTTATTCGGGTTTGAAGAGTGGATCACTAGATGGGTTGTCCCTTTTTGGGCCTAGCATGCGGTCAATACTAGGTGGGGATCTTTTCCTATTTATGGGCCCATCATAGTACATATTTTTCAATTACCGTATGGGGATCTGGTCCCATTTACTTACGCCCACCAATGTACAATGTCAATATTTTCAATAATTAATTAAAATATTGAGGTTAACATGGAGTTGAACCTATAGAGTTGAACCTGTATCCTCCTTTGGCCATCCTGAGCTCTAATATCATGTTAGAAAATCAGTTCTTCTTCTAAAATCTTAAGATGGTACAGGAATGGCATGAACATGATCTTATACTCTTTAAATCCCCTTATTAAACTTACGATATTTTTCACTACGATCGTCAATAACAGTTAAAACCAAGACCAATATCAATATCAATAACAAATATTTAAATTAAATATATGGGGTTCGGAGGACTCTAACGAGAGTCCCTCTCTAAACTGAGTTATGATAAGATGTTAAGTTACCGGTTCCCCTAAAATCTGGAGGTGTTATGAACTGGTCTTATCAAGATCATTTCATATCTCAATAGATATAATATATTTGACTTAGTATTAAATAATTAATTTGCACAAAGAGAATCACAGTTTATGTTATAAAAAGATTTATGTGTCTTATGAAGGAACCGTACATTATATATTACTAGTTTATAAACCTGCGAGATTTTTTTATTCTTAAATAAATATTTGCATAAATAGGTATTATAGGTAAAAAAAATTAATACATTAAATTATATAAAAAATCTAAGTTGAAGTATTTAGAGAAAAAAATGGAACTCAAAGAAAAAAAATGAATTTATTCGGTTTCAAAAGTTCTATAAATTAGTTTTTGACAATTTTACTCGGGCATAAGAAGCTGGCGAAATAATTTTTAAATTTTTGATGATTTACAAACTATTATCAAAATGATAAAATCAAAAAATTAACGATAAAAGATGATGATCAATTTTACTTTAAAATTTCTATTCAATTTATTATAACCATTTATTCTTTGTTTTGATTTCTAATATATTTTACAATATCTACTAAGACTCAATTTAGATTATTCGAATATAAAATATACATGTGTATCAGATTTTAAGTCTCTGAATTATTTGTTTATTGTAGGCCATAACGATTTTTAATAGATTTTTCCCCATGTACTAATTTCGAGCTTAATACAAATTTTAAATAAAAAATATTTGTTAATTTAAAATAGGTAAAGAAAAAGGATTCAAACTGAAGCCAAAAGAAATAAAAATATAATCATTTATTAAATTTTGTTTGATTTTATTTTGTGTCTACCTTTATTTCTATAAATAAGATTTTGATAATTTTATAATTCAGTTATAACTTATAAAATAAACTGAGTTTTTGGGCCAAATTTGGATATGCTGGATATTTTGGGCATACATTTTGGAGCGATAATTTCACTAATTTGGATGTTTTCTGCCTAAGTTTTTTACCTTTATTTAACTTGTTTAATTTGTAAGGGCCCATTAAGAATGAAAGATCTAGAATTCTAGAGAAAGTCTAATATTCACAATATATAATAGAACTCAGCTATATGGCCACAGTGAGCCTAAAGGTAGTACTACGTATATGTTTTAGCTTGATTCATGGAGGTCAGTTTTCTTCTAGCTTTTTCTCAATAAAATCACATCTTCCATCTTATATGGATCTAGTAGAATCCATTCTATTTTATCAATTTGATACATGAATCTAATTCATTTTAGATGAGGGATGCTTGTTTGGAAGCAATTGTTCCAGCAACATATATGGTAAGTAAGGTGGTTGCCATATATTAATGTGATACCTCACATGATCTTTCATTTTTTGTTTTTCGTTCCTAATTATGTATCAGAAGAATATTATAGGTATTTTAATGGCTAATTGGTTTAATTTGATTAGATCTTTTAGAAAATTTTGAATAATTCTAAATTAGTCAAAAGTACTATTACAATGGTTGAACAAAAAAATTTGCACAACAATGCATATTTATTATTGTTTGCAGGAAATAATGAAGAAAATGCTTTCTTAAATTGTTAGTTCATTATTTGTGTTATTTGTGTGGTAGTTAATTGACACGTGTAGTTACTTGTTTATTTTTTGTTTATAAATTATTAATATTTTATTAGGATAATACTAAAGGTACAAAAATGAATCCAAATGATATATGTTATTTGTTACAAATAAACCATTAACTCCACACATAGCAATATTTGAAATCATCACCTGAACAATGCCTAATACCATATCATTAGTACCAATTTTTCTTATCTAATTTGGTATCAGTAGCACTATTCATTTTTTCATTATAATCATATATGTTGCATTTAACTCCTTTTAAAATAGGATATTTTTTTTCAAATATTACATATATTCAATAATTTTAAATATATTTTATCGTAAAATCTTTATATTTTTCTTAGTTTATTTAAGTTAGGAATATAAAATATTTAAATAGGAAGATTCTGATAATCTTGTATGCAAATAGTTGTGCTTACATTTACACTATTAGAAATAGAACATGCCTTATGATTATTGTTATGGTGAACACTCTTATTTTTAAACATGGATCTACTAATATATAGATTGTAATGAAGGTGAGCGTTCAATTCCTCTGGAACTTTTGGAACCGTCTGACTTTGTGTATCTTCTCATCTTAAGAATACGAATGGTGCTGGTAAGCTGACTATCTGAGCTCCAGTTTTGGGAATATTCTGATTTAGTTGCTTATTATTTACATTACTGTTATACGTTATTAGATGATACAGACAGCTGTGAGGGCTTTGAATGACAAGAACCGTTCAAGCCGTCAAATAGTTGCTGGCTACCTCGAAAGTAGGCTGAACCTTCCTAGGACTGCCCCGAGCCGTTCCCCTCTTCGACGAAGTTGGATCCTCCTCCTTCTCATCCTCCTTGGGCTTCTCAGTCTTAGCTTTTTTCACAGACGGAGGTTGTTTGATCTATAATTAATGTAAAAAAAGTTGTATTTTTTGCACTAAAATTTGTGAATTTTGGTAGTATTTTTGAATTTATATATGTTTGTGTGATTTAATGTTTTTGATCTGTAAATATATGAGAAAAAAATTGAAATTTTTGAAATAAATTTGGTGAGATTTGGTAGTGATTTTGAATAAGTATGATGTGTATGCATGTAGTAATGATATGTGTTTAATTGTGTAGATGATTATGGGAGCAATTGATGCACGGAAGGAAAAAGATGGTCCAAGCAAGTCTGCAATAGGGAAACATATCGAATCGACCTACGGGGATCTGCCAGCTGGCCACATGAATTCTTTCACTGAAAATCTCAACAAGTTGAAAGAGGATGGGGAACTTGTGTTTGCTAAGAATAACTATATGCGTCCTGGCTCGAGTGCCCCACCAAAGCGTGGCAAGGGCCGTCCACCTGAGGTTGAGGATGCAAATGTTGTTGAAGTGTCTGTTGCTGCTGTAACTCCTCCTGCTGCTCCAGCTGCTGTTGCTGCTGTGGCAGATGGGCCTTCGAAAGGCCGAGGCCTTCCGAGGAAGGATCCTAATGCTCCTCCATCTGTGAAAAAAGCTAAGACTGAGAAGCCTAAGGAGGATGAGAACGAGGAGGATCCAACTCCGTCGAAGAATGGAAGGGCTCGGGGCAGGCCTAGGAAGGTTCAGCCTGCTTTGGGACAAAATGGAGACCGAGTTCCATGTGCCAAAAACATCCCTTCATGAATTGGAGTTGACTAACAATCTTAGACATATGAAGAGTTTGGACGACCCATTTTAGCCAGACATTTGTTGGGTTTTTAATAATCTAAACATATTGAAAATATAGCTGTTGCATGGCTATATTTGTTTTATTTGTACGTAGAAGTAGTCAGCTAGTAGTTGGCGTAGTAATAGGAAAAATAAGGTAGTGGAGATAGTGTAGGAGTTGGTTATTTCGATCCTTGTTTTTAGCAGGCTTATATTACCCTGTATCTAGTTCTATTTTAATTAATAAGAGTGTTTAACGTTCCTCAATTATACATACAGGTGTGTATGAGTATATACTAGTGCTTCATTTGGTATCAGAGCGTAGGTTTCTGTTCAAGCAAATTTACCAGGTCAGCTATGATGAAGACCAGCAAAATGAAAGAGAGCTCGTTCAGTTTAAGCTTTCCCATGTTAACAAAGGTGAACTACACTACATGGGCACTAAAAATGAAGGTGTTTATGCAGGCCCATGGAGTGTGGGATGCAATCGAACCAAAGGATCCAAAAGCCATGGTGGAAGACAAGACCGATAAGAGAGCTCTAGCTATTATCTACCAAGGGATACCGGAAGACATGTTGTTATCCATTGCTGGCAAAACAACGTCTAAAGGGGCGTAGGAGGTAGTCAAAATCATGAGTCTAGGTGCTGAGAAAGTGAAAAAGGCAAGAGCTCAGACATTAAAGGGAGAGTTTGAAGCATTGAGCATGAAAGAGACTGATAAACTAGATGACTTTTACATGAAACTAAACGGCCTAGTCACGAATATTAGAGCACTAGGAGAGAAAATGAAAGAAGCGTATGTAGTGAAGAAACTTCTCAGAGCTGTGCCTTCAAGGTTTCTTCAAATTGCTTCAACCATCGAGCAGTTTGGAGACTTGGAGGGGATGTCAGTAGAAGAAGTAATTAGCTCATTGAAAGTTCATGAAGAACGACTGGGTGGACAAACTGAAGTGAACCAAGGACAACTTCTATTAACAGAGGAGGAGTGGAGAAGGAAGGAAAGCAATGAGGGGCAAGTTTTATTGACTCGAGAAGAATGGTTAAAACGAACCAACAAAGAAGGGACTCGAGGCGATGGAGACAACCGATGGAAAAATGGGAATCGTGGTGGACAAGACAGAAGTAAGGTATGGTGTTTCAATTGTCAAGTGTATGGACATTTTGCGTATGAATGTCGAAAACCTCGTAAGAACAGGGACACATAGAGGGAGTTGAATTTAACCAGACTCCAGGATGACGAACTAGCTTTGCTTGTATCTAAAATCACGAGCAATCCAATGTTATTGAAGGAAGAAAGAATGAACCCAAAGCTGAAAGAGAGTCCAGGAGATCAAAAGGAGACACAGGTCTGGTACTTGGACAATGGAGTATCGAACCATATGACAATTTATCGAGGAAAGTTTAAGGAGTTAAATGAGAACATGAGTTGGAAAGTAAAATTTGGAGATGGATCTACCGTGTGTATAAAGGGTAAAGGGGTCATCTCCTTTAGGTGCAAGAACGGCGAAGAGAAGCTATTGAGAGATGTATACTATATACCTGCATTGTGTAGTAATATCATTAGCCTGGGACAGTTATCTGAAGATGGAAACAAAGTTCTGTTTGATGGGGATTACTTGTGGGTATACGATGAGCAAGGGAGGCTTTTGATGAAAGTGAAAAAATCTGAGAATCAGTTGTACAAAATAAGTCTTGAAGAGATGTGGCCTATGTGTATGATCACAAAAGTGGAGGGGAACACATGGCTATGGCACTCCAGAATGGGACACGTAAATTTCCAAGCACTTGAGTTGATATCAAAGGAGGGAATGGCAAAGGGAATCCCAAGGTTGACACACCCATCAACCAGGTGTGAAGGATGATTGATGTCAAAATAGTCAAGAGGACCGTTCCCTTCATAAACAAAATTTGAAGCAAAAAAGGTGTTGGAGCTAGTATACACAGCCATTTGTGGACCCATCTCACCAACAACTCCAGGAGGTAATCGTTATTTCTTGTTGTTTGTAGACGATTTTAGTAAAAAATTGTGGCTTTATTATTTGAAGGAGAAGAGTGAGGCATTACCTGTGTTTAAGAAGTTTAAGGTGATGGTCGAAAATAAAACAGAGACGAACATAAAGACATTAAGGACAGACCGTGGAGGGGAGTTCTGCTCACAATCATTTGCAGAGTTTTGTGAAGAATCAGGTGTTAGAAGATAACTTACAGCACCCTACACCCCACAACAAAACGGGGTAGTAGAGCGCAGCAATCGAACGGTGGCAACCATGATTAGAAGTTTCCTTAAAGAGTAAAAAATGCCTTCGCATATGTGGGGGGAGGCAGCACATCACACTGTGTATGTCCTGAACCGTTTGCCAACACGAAGTTTGAATGGAAAAACTCCATATGAAGCCCGGAATGGAAGGAAGCCAAATCTAGCCCATATCCGAGTATTTGGGTGTATCGCGTATATGAAAATCCCGATGGTACGTATTAAAAAACTTGATGATCGCAGTAAGCAGGTTCTATATCTTGGGAGAGAACCAGGCACAAAAGGAGAAAGGTTGTATGATCGCAGAATAGGGACAATACACGTGAGTAGAGATGTGGTATTTCAAGAGAAGAGCTTCTGGCCGTGGCAACAAGAAGGAGGTGACGGGAGATTGACATCTGAGTATTTCACCATCGAAAATGTTTTTACAGAGAGAGAAGAAATCTCAGAGACCGAAAATGGGGTGCCAACACATGTACAAACACCATGAACAGGAACTCTAGAAACGTTTATATCTGAGTCATCTGCAAGTGTCTTTTCTGTAGGTGATTCTACTGAACTCAGTAGTGGGCCACATCGTTATAGAACGATGGAAGACTTGTATAATGAAACAGAGGTGATAAACATGATCGATGAACTTATGTTACTAAAGGTTGAGGAACTAGTTTGTTATGCTGAAGCAGCGAAGGAGCAGGAATGGCAGAATGCTATGAAACTGGAGGTGGAAGCCATCGAGAAGAACAAAACATGGTTTCTCACTGATCTACCATCCGCACATAAGGCTATTGGTTTAAAGTGGGTCTATAAACTCAAAAGAGAAGCGGATGGAAATATTGTCAAACATAAGGCCCGACTCATTGCAAAAGGGTATGTCCAAAGAAAAGGAATCGATTATGAAGAGGTATTTGCTCCAGTGGCACGTTTGGAGACAATATGGTTGTTGTTGGCACTCTCAGCTAGAGAATAATGGGAGGTACACCATCTTGATGTCAAGTCAGCGTTCTTGAATCGAGAGTTAATGGAGGAGGTATATGTTGCACAACCAGAGGGTTTTGTGAAGAGAGGTCATCGACAAAAGGTATATAAATTAATAAAAGCACTATATGGCTTGCGTCAGGCCCCTAGAGCATGGAATGCAAAGTTGGATAAATGCTTGCGAGAGTTGCGTTTTAAAAGATGCTTACATGAGCGAGCAGTGTACACAAGGTGTAGGGAAGGAAGTGTGTTGATTAAACATTTTAAGGAATAAATGAGTGTTAAGTTTGAAATGAGCAATCTGGGTTTACTATCTTACTACATGGGTATATAGGTGAAGCAGGGGAGGTCATCCATTACCTTGAAACAGACTACATACGCCAAGAAAATTCTTGAAAAAGCAGGAATGATGGACTGCAATTTGGCAAGGTATCCAATGGAGCAGAAAATGCAACTTGATAAGGATAAAAGAGGACAATTGGTAGATGCTAAGGAATACAGGAGCATTGTTGGAAGCTTGAGGTATTTAACCCACATGCGACCTGATGTTTCTTACACTGTGGGGGTAGTTAGTAGATTCATGGAAGCACCTACAACGAAGCACCAACAAGCAATAAAGCATATTCTGAGATATATACAAGGGACAGTCGATTATGGACTCGAGTACAAGAAGGCAGGAAGCAAGAGGGCTGTAATTGGTTTTTTAGACAGCGACTTGGCTGGGGATGTTGTAGACAGAAACACAAGGGGAATGTGTTATTATCTGGATGGAAATCTCATTTCTTGGGCATCTCAGAAACAAAGAGTGATTGCACTCTCCTCCTGTGAAGCTGAATATATGGTAGCCACCATGGCGGCGTGTCAAAGTATATGGCTTCGGGGCTTACTAGGTGAACTAACAGGGCAAGAAGTTGGAGCTGTGATATTGTGTATGGATAATAGATCGGCTATTGAATTAATGAAGAATCCGGTGCTACACGGGAGGAGTAAACACATAGATGTCAGGTTCCATTTTATCCGGGAGTGCATTGAGAGAGGGGAGCAGATTGTGAAGTATGTGAGCACACAGGAACAACGAGCATATATTCTGACAAAGGCTTTAGGAAAGGTTAAGTTCGAAGCAATGCAGAATTTGCTAGGTGTCAAGGACATTGTTGCAGGCGATACAAGAGTGGAAAAATGTGTTTAGTTTAGGGGGAACTTGTTGGGTTTTTAATAATCTAAACATATTTAAAATATAGTTGTTGCATGGCTATATATGTTTTATTTGTACGTAGAAATAGTCAGCTAGTAGTTGGCGTAGTAATAGGAGAAATAAGGTAGTGGAGATAGTGTATGATTTGATCCTTGTTTTTAGCAGGCTTATATTACCCTGTATCTAGTTCTATTTTAATTAATAACAGTGTTTAACATTCCTCAATTATATATACAGGTGTGTGTGAGTATATACTAGTGCTTGGAGGATCTCAAGAAAGGCAAGCTTGGTGACGAGGAAATCAGCCAACTCTTCCAGAAATTAAGAGATATTGAAGAGGAACATAGTGAGGATAAATTGAAGAAGAAGAATAGGAAGAAGGCCTTGTCAGTATTACCATGTGAGCAAGCTGCCATTGCCCAGAAAGATTCACAGTTGGTTATATGCTAAATCTCTTCATGGCCAAATCACAAAATTTAGTATAATAACTATTCTTTTATTAATCATTCAAAGATTTTGTACCTCCGTGACTATCATTTTTTTATATTTATTTTGTATAATAAAGATTCATTTAAAAATGGCACAGTTATGGTAAATGCAAATGTTCGTATTTTGTATGTGATTTGATATTTCAAGTATCATGTGTTCCCCACTTTTAAGTAGAAAACAGAATTCAAATAAATAAATAATACTAATTATATACATTATCAAAGTGAACAAGATATCATGTTAGCATTATTATCCCATTCACTAGAGAAAACAAGGCAAAAAATGACAAGACCACATCGGTCGTTTTTAGTACCGACCAACTACGGTTGGTTTTAATTAAATAAGACCGCAAAAATAGTAGTTTTTCCGAAGTTAGTCATTTTAAAAAAATTGTCGTATTTAGAAAAATACGACCGGCTAAATGTGATGATATAAATATGACAGGATTTAAACGACCGCTCTATTTCGATGCCTTCATATTTATTATATTTGAAATATGAAATTTCGGCAAAAAAATTGAATTTTTCGCTCAGAAAAATAAACATGACTCTCTTTGGTCATAAATCAAATACCACCGAGTTCTGTTGTAATTTAAATATGACCATTTTTCATTGTTACGTAAATATAATCGATGGTCGTTTGACTTTTAAAAATGATAGATTTCGATTTAAATATAGTTAAAATATAGTTACAACTGTTCTTGGTTGTAACTTTCAATTTTGTTATATAAATATGACTCTATTTTATTAAATATGATTAATGCAGGGATTTTGTTAAATTTAATATGACCCTATTTTGTTGAAAACGAAGGGCACCGAGTTTCTGTTTAATATAAAAATTACCAAATTTTGTTGGAAAGAAGCGCACCTATTTTTTGTTTAATCTAATTACGACCAAATTTATTGTTATTAATGGTGCATATTAAAATTGACAGGTTTAGTTGATTGTTTTCAACTTATTATTTGACTCGATTATGTTATTTTAATATAAGTCGAAATAATTAAAAAATTGTTTGCTTTTTGCCTTAAAAGTCTCCTAACATTGCAAATAAAATATGATAAAATAAATGAACTACATTGCATAATAATTCATGCAATACATACACATATCATCGAATAGTTATCCCAAAGTCACAAAAATGGCTAATATGATACTGATAGATAAAATAGTTAAATAGTACCAAAAGATTTCTAAACAGGCGAAAGATTGCCCAAAGTTCACAAAAGAGCATTTAAAATCTTCATAGTACCCAAGCAGTTCATAACTAACCACGATTAAACTACAGGAAAATGGTCTAGACCAGGGTCGATGTCTTCACCTTATTGATTGTTGATGGTGCCGTCCATCATAGTCACAGTCTGAGGAGCCTCCTCCTGTAGTAAAATCAGGTGAGCTAGATGAAAGTTCAACTGTTAAAAAAGAAAGTTAAGTAATCCTCACATTATTTTACATATCAAGAACAAATCTTTACAGTGAAGATAGAAAATGGGCAAAATTCTAACAAAAAGTACTTAAATAAAAATAGTACATTCAAGAAAAAAAATTAAATAAATAAAGTAGTACTTCCACTCTTGAAAGTACAAATACCTTATTTGAAATTTTCTACCTGAAATTAAACTTTAGTTTTTTGATTTCGAAGCTCATAAAATATTGAATCTTAAACAGGTACTAAAAGCAAGTACATTGTAAAAATAAATCATGATGACACAAACAAATGCTCCCCAACCTAAATCTAAACTAATCTATCATTATAAACACACCAACATATCATGGTAGCCTTCTGTTACTAAAAGCAAGTACATTACAAAATCAATTGCACACCAAATTACCAAAATCAGCCAGGAGTATCAAACTTGGACACGTGTCTATCAAAACTTTTGTTATTTGCACTCAACAATTTATCAAATTACTTATTAGTGTCCAAGTGTTCATGTTGGGTGTCTCAGTGTAAATTTATAGATGCATTAAATGATATTAAAATATTAAAAAAATTACCTTTAAGATAATCTTGTCATTTTCCTTCATGATAAGGCCAAGCGCAGTAGTAGCTGTATGCATATGAAGGCTATCCCTTGAATGCTGACTTAGGTCTGGAAAAGTAGCAGATGCTAGCTTTAAGATTTCCTCGTCCATAAAAAAATTTATAGCTTCGTATGTGAGTAAAAAAATACCATTTATTGAACTTCTGCCAGGACCTTTAGCATCTTCAAGAAGATCTAACTAGGAACATCTACTGATTCTATCAAGTCCTTCTCTTTCCTTCTCTTGATCATTTTCTTTGCATCCCCAGATCCCATTAACTCCGCAAAGGTGTCTCGCAGAACAAGTTCAAACTCCCCATCCCCAGATCCCATCATTTCTTCTTTGAAGTTGCATTTGCGTGTGGGGGGGGGGGTAATACCGGTTACTCAACAGGGGTGTCAACTCATCAACTAATTCAACTAGCGCCTTTTAAATTTTTTTCTACAAAATTTTCTGAAAAAAACTAAACCCGTGATTCTTCACAACTGACTCTATTAGTAATAACACTTTCACTTTCAATTAATTTAAATACGGGCATTAAAGAAAAACATAATACATACATGCAGCTCTATCACAGCAGGTTCAGTGGAGTCGTAAATATAATTCGTAAATTCCTCATTAGAAATAGGCATCTCGCCCTTTGACCCTCTTTTTTTAACAATTTTCTGTCAATGCAAAACCAATAATCAAATGTTATCTTCACGTAAAACTTAGGCCAAAGAGCAGATTTATTAAACAATTTACAAGTTAGTTGTACCTCTCACCTCTTTTCATATGGTTTCGCCCCAATGCGGGGTGTAAACTCAACCTTTTTTTGCGTATTCTGGCAAGAACATGACACTATCTTGAATTCTGGACAGCTAAAAGTAGATCAAAGCACATACCCACGGGTGGAAGTAGTGAGGCCTGAATGTATCTCCCTTAACATCAAGTTGTAGTTCTGCATATTCCCTTTCCAAGAAATGCTGGAACTTCTCTAAAAGTCACTCCCTCGCACCACTACGATAGTACTTGAAGGTCCGAGCGAGATGCCCTCTCACCACCAAGTCCTCTTCTTCTTTAAGAACTCCCTTTGGATACACATAGTACTCCTGCCATAACAAATGCATAGTATTATAACACGTTATTAAAAATTTATCAGTCGGGGCGTGACACCTGTATTTTAAGTTATTCAAGTTTCTACCAATACTATATCTTTAAAAATCTATTAAAATTTACTTACAAGTGTACTTACTTTAAAATTATTAATACACTTGTCTTGAAAGACTTTGCGTTCTGCTCCCTTTCGCCACACCATGCGTTCATCCCATTTCATGCGAGCAACATATCCCAAAGTCTTATTGTGTGTACTTTACATAAACCTCCAAAAAATATTAAGAACATAATTAAAAATGTGAGGACTAACTACTAATTTTAAAATACTTGTGGAAGAAACAAAATTTTACGCTTTTTTATTCTTCAAAAAAATAAGTGTTACCAATGGAAGGTTTTCTCGAGTAGTCACCTTCATGACAGTTGCGTCGTTTCCTCTCAAAATGAATAGTTTTGCTGTTTTCTCCTGCCTCATACCCTATCACGCGACTTTCTACATCATTCAGTTTATGTGCACCATTTCTTCCACTGGTCATATATTTCTTCTTCTTACTCTTGGATGAAGGACCAGCCCAACAACCTAAACTTATATATTAAACAACTAATCAGTAATAAGCACACACCTTCTACTTCATGTAAGTATCGAATAACAGTAATCAAGCAGAATGGGATGGGTAAAAGCATATTTACATCAAATAATCTTTTGATTTATGACAATACAAAGACATAGTTTTTGCGTGTAGTGCTTTTAATTTACCACCCATTTTCTTATAAGGCCCGGAAAATAGCTTTACAAAAATTACTAAATGTTAACGGTGCAACCTTATAAGAACCCATCAGAATTATCTAAATACATATCTAGAGATTAAACTCGACATACCAAAATTCCTATTAAAAGCATAAACATGGCTGGTAGTTTTACTTTTGGATACTTTTGGATAAAAAATAGATATGTTGAGAGCAATGCATTTTTTTGATGTTTGCTATGAAGTTTACAAGTCCTCCTACATTTATAACATACTACAAAAATTGACTTTTATGTTTCGAAAACAAACCTGCTTAAAACTCAATTACGCTAAAAAAAAATATAAAATAAACACAATTATATAAATATGAATATGATACATAAGGTTTCTTGCTAATAAGTGATATATAGTTAAACAATAAGCTTTAATGTAATTGTTAAGAAACAATTGGGATTAACAAGTGTTGAAGAGTACCTGAAACGTGTAAAGTCATAATGTTTACGAGGAATATGTAATTAGACACAAACACACACGACACATACACAAACCTTAATTTCAAACACACGACACATACATAAACCCTAATTTATGCAAAATACAAAAAAACACAAAGCATATAAAAAAATCAAACACACGCTCATTAATTTTAAAGACATGACACATACATAAACCCTATTTTTTGTAAAATTCAAAACAAAAACCCATAAAATATAAAACATAGTGCCAATTTGAACTTCTTAAGACATCTTCATGAGCTTTAATCACTGCCTAAATGCTGAAATCTCCGTATAACTTTGTCGCCGCATAGGAACCCTGATTCCTTATTTTTTAGTTAATGATGGTTTTACACACTTTCATCAATTTTTCGCCTCTTAGTTTTTAAACCGTGTATCATGTTGATCTCGCGTTCAAAATATTTGGTGCATACTATACTTGACGAACTTGGCTAACAAATACAAATATGTCTTTGACATTTAGTTTTAATTTCACATCCACCGCAGTCATACGGTGCCTAACAACTTTCACATGTGTCGTGTGATCAAACTAATGACATTTGAATACAATCACATGATGTCCACTATGAAAGAAGAGTATGAAATTTTTTTACTCTTCTTTAATAGCTACTATCACTACTTGTTAGGTCACACACACTGTAGAAGGGGGTTGAATACAGTGTTTATTACAATCAAATCAAATATAAGAACAAAAGTAACATAAAACAGATTTTATTCAACACAATAAACTCTGTTACAATATGGAACTGTCCTCTCTCAGTGATGAACAAATTATCACGAGAGCTGCTAGGGTTACAATAAATAATAACTTCGATTATGATAACACATATAGTATAAACCCTATGTCTGTGTTTATATACTACACAGTTACAAGATAATCTGTAATTGATATTGAATATGATTCTGTATCCTAAAATATATCAATTAGTTATCTTTTCTTCCAAGAAGTCTATTCTTCATAGAATTCCTTCTTCATGCATATCTCTTCTTGCGTTTGTCTTGATCTTCTTTCCTTTCAATCAGCCGCCTTCCTTATCTGAAAATCTCCTTAAGTCCTGATATTATCTCCTGATAAATGTCTCCTGATAAATTAAGTTCTGACAACTTAAGTTCTGATATCTTAAGTTCTGACTTCAGTATAAGTGCTGATTTCCAGTTAAGTGCTGATTTGTCCTGCTAAGTAATATCTGAAAACTAAACACAAATCATATTAGTCATGACATTATAAAATATATCTAACAATCTCCCCCACCTTGTAAATTAGCATAATATACAAGTTTAACAGATATTTGATGATGTCAAAAACATTAAGTACAAATGCATGAGAATTTGACTAGATAACTACAAGTTATAGTCCTTGTAGCTTTACCATCTTTAACTTCTGACAACAACTTCAGTCTGTATATACTTCAGAATTTAAGTAGTTATACATCTTTGACTTGGCTTCAATTACTGATCTCTTTGATATCAGGAGTTGTTCTGAGATAGTTCTTTAACAAACATCTCTCAGCATATTCCAATTCATTAACCATCCTCCTTTTAGCATTCTTCAATTCAACTGTATCTTCACCAATTTGAAAGATAGCAGCCCTGAGATCATTTATTCTAGCTTTTCTTATGTCCTAATCTAGTCTGATCAAATATGTCTTGTCAGACTCAAGATTGAATTCCACAGCCTTATAACCTAGAAAAGTAGTTATAATCTTGGAAGAGTTAGGCTTCATCTCGACAATATCACCTTTGTGATCTCTGTACTTTGGACATTATGTGCTGTCAGACTTTACAGAGTAAAGCTTCTTCTGTCTTTGAATTTGAGTCTTCAAATAATTTACAGCACCATCTGTTAATCTCACTACGCCATAGATGGGCTAATAAGACACTCATTTTACGTCACCTTAGGCCCGTTTTATGTTGCAATAGGCCTATTGTAACACCAAATAACCATTTCATCCGCAAATGTTGCCATTGCTATATAATGTAATGTTTTGATTATCAACCGTAACACAAATAAAAACATTACCTTAGGGAGATAGAGTAACACTAGATAAATCAAACGTAACGGCAATTCAGTGTTACCTTAGCATTTGAAAAAATCATGTGGGACCCACCTGACTGGATTGCCAAGTAGGCAGCCACGTCATATAGTGGGACCCACTGACACGTGGCGAGCAATGCCACGTGGACTGCCACATGGATTGGCTAATCAGTGGGACCCACTACCACGTCATCATATGGGGCATGCTGCCACGTCATCAAGGGGCCCACTGCCACGTCATCAAGTGTGGCCCACTGCCACGTCATCAAGTGGGCCCATTGTAACGTCATCAAGTGGGCCCATTATACTGCCATATGGGACCCACATGTGGGCCCACTTTTATTACTGACGTAACAGTAAACAAATCTAATGTAACACTGTATTTTGGCAAAAAAAAACACAAATTTAGATTTTGTAACAGTGATAAATATAGCTATTGTAACACTAATAGATAACATTTCGAAATGTAGTTTTGATAAACACATTACTGCCATTAGCAAAATAACAATTCAACCATACCAACACATATTTCCCCAACAAACTAGTCTTACAGCATTCAGAACACCAACTCCGCCAACATAAGAACCACTTCGCCAAAATTATAGTACGATTCACTACATCACTCCACCAAAATCATACTAACAAGAACACCAAACAATCCCCAAATTCCAACTCCAACCAAACCAAATAAACACCATCCACCACCAATTACAGTGAGTACCAAAAGTTATAAACCAACAATTCAAAAGTCTAAATAACAGAACTGTACATACTATTAACTCAAGTTAATGTTTGTAAAGAGAAATATCTAAGAAGAAGTCTGGGCATTCTTGGAAGTCCCAGCAGTCCCGACAGTCATTGGTGTACCATTTTCATCATCCTCGCTTGAAATATTAGCATCAACTTCTCCAATGTCCAGATTCAATCCTGGATTAGCTGCTGCGATCTTTTTGAGAATAACTGACAAGTTATCCTGCACTTTCTTGGAAACCTTTTCTTCCAGTTCAGCCTCAAGTTCTCCCCTAATCTTTGCAGTCAAATCTTCCAAATAAGTGTCTGCAGGAGCCGAATCTGATTCCATCGCTTTCTTGTTCTTTCTCTACAAGAAAAATGTTGTTAAATATTAATCAATTTTACCATAGAATTATGCTACACAACTACATAACTACTAACAAGGTTTGCATTAAGGTGGCCTATACTAATACTTAACAGCCTTTTATTTCCGCTAAGTCTCTTATGTTATTTGTTTTACCAAATAAATTAAACCAACAAAACATACTTGGCAATGGATTTTTTATCTCTTAATTTTAAAGAAATAGACAAATTGAACTACCGTGCAGCATTTAACCTCCATAAAAAAAGTAAAGTCCTTACATTTCTTTTTTGCGGAGCAGCCGTAGTCTTGTATGTTCGGCCATCTTGTTCATGAGATTCCAAATAAATTTCAGCTTGTGATGGCGAGGCGAGATTAGGATCAGTCTTTTTCTGTTATAGAGCACAAAAGAATAAAACAAGGTTATCTAGCTCAAAGTTACCACATAACTATTGATTTACTTAAGAAAAATTACACATCAACTATTTAAAAAATGCCTAAGCACTAACATTCAATCAAAGGATTTATGAACAAACAACTAGGTAGTCATTACTATTTAGTAGACACAATCCAAGTGTGTACGGGAAGTCAATGAAGGCAATATTAATGCAGTTCTGAAATTGAATATCTAAATTCAAGCAAATACCAGCAAAAAATAGACATGCATCTGATTTCTGAAGAATTAAAGCACAAAAATGTTTGATGGCACTTGACATGAACAACTAAATTATTGTGTCTGTGAGCTCTATTTTATTAGTTTTTTCGGGTTGTTCACAGTGAATTATTTAAAGTTATATAAATACGGATTGGTTTGTAATAATCTGAATATCATAACTAATCAGACAACTAAATAATTGCTAGTTATAATGATGATATCGACAAGGACAGATACATTATTTAAAAAAAGGGGGGTTCTAACATATCCCATTTTAAAATTGGATTTAAGAACATGTCCCCATCTAATTAAATTATAAATTTATCCTATAATCAAAATTAAATCCAATTTAACTTAACCATGGGGCCGTAATTATAATATCGAAATAAAAGGGGAAATATTCATAAATGTACTAGTTAATTTAGGAATCATACTAACTTCTCTCCAACGTCTGCACTACTGTTGGCACCCTGATTGTGTGGGTCAGTTACCGAAGCGCGGATTACTTTGTTATCATGTGCTAATTCCTGTAAAAAAAATTGCACAATCCAGTTTGAGAATCTTTAAAATCATTAAAATCATATTAAAAATCATGAAGGCACCTTCACCGACTCATCTCCCCAATACTTTATCAGCAATTTAAAATCCTCGAGCGGAATCTCCTTGGGCCTATGTTCAAGCCTTTCATCATCAGTGGCATGCTGTGTGTAATGCTTTGCCTTCATCCGAGACTTGTAAGTCCTCCAGCATCTATTAATTATCTCATAAACCCAGGACTGAGCTTCATTCGGAATAATATAATGGTCCTAATATATAATAAACTCAAGATCAATAAAATAAAGGGGTTAATTGAAAAATAAATGAAACTGAGGTTTAGGTAATAAAATTTACCAGAGTATAGTCCCATATTTTCTTCTTCAATTGTTCAGGAACCAGGCGCCAGTTGACATAAGTAAGAGAGATATTGTCCTTTGCAACTGTTCCGAGAAAATTAATAAGCTCTCTCGTAACTTTTTCGTCTCTTGAAACAGGTACATTTTGTTTGTTCAAAAAAATCACCGGTCTTTCATCATGTGTCCTTGCGTGAACAGTTAGCAGTTTTGTCCTTCCTCTCCATTTTTTGGGCTTTGGTACTTCATAGTACATGCACACACAAAAAAAGGTGACTGCAAATTTAATAATTAATTAAATTCTTACAGCCTCTCCATCAATAAATAATTAGTGTGCATAATTCATGCATAGTTATATTTAGAAAGTAAAAGTACATGCTTCAGTTTCTTCCTCAACAACATTTTCCGAATTAGAAGCGTGCACATTCTCGGTTGTTGGAGGAAGAATGCCCTGCTTTTGACGTTCCCACATTGCTAAATAAGCAGATACAGACCTACGTGATTCTGAATTGCTCGCGGATTTTAAGATTTTACTACATGTTGGTTTCAGGACCTTAGATTTACTAGTCATTTCCTTGTCAGATGTTTTACCAGCTTGCGATGGTTCATTCTCTGTTGCAGCGGTGACATTAGCTCGCGAACGAGTTCTTGGTCCAAGGAGGACATGGTTCTTTTTCTTCCAATTCTTCATTCTCTACAATTATTAGGATTGCAAATATAATGTGAGGCCAAAGCAATAAAGAGTATAAAATAAAAACAAAATATATAGGAAAGTTGATATAGTGATAAACAAAATATCAGGTCTTAAACTAATAAAAAAACATAATTTACACTCTTCAGAAACAAGGAAGGAAGGCCAAAGTAATGAAGACTGTAAAAGAAATACATACCTCAGATGAATCATCACTATCATGTTCGTATCACTTTCCGGATTATAATCATCATCATCCGGAGAGGCTTTGTCTTTTTCTTTGGATTTCTCAATAATTGTTGCTGATCGAGCTCTCAAATCAATCACTAATTTTTTGATCCCAAATTCTTCCAACCTTCTATCATTTTCCTTCATTCGATTAAGTCTTTCTTGCTCACAGGCTGGTAGCGGTGGGGGGGGGGGGGGCGCCTGCAATAATTATAAATCAGCACTGTTATTAGTGTAGCTCAACTATGCATTGTACTTTCTTCCTAAAAATTTGGAAGGAGTGTTTAAGTGAATATTACAAGTGTTACAGTCCAGGTTAGAAAAAAAAAGAGGAACATTGACAGGGATACCTCGATGTCAGGTATAGCAAGTTCAAGGGGACATCTTACTTGGCGTGCATCACCTTGTAGCTGATCTTTCATTTTCTCATTATTTTGCCAAGTGCGGGGTCCTTTTCTTTTGATTTTGGTCAGTGGTGGTGGGGGCAACTACAATAATTTATGAAGACAAGGTCAGTGATTAAATTGACACAACACAACAACAATCATTATGACTTATGTTTTTAAGAAGGAAAATTAAAAAAATACCTCTTTATCCAGAATAATATCATCTTGTAACTGCAGTTTCCTTCTAGCAGACCCTTTATCGTTTCCTTACCCAGCAGTTGCATCTTGCTGAGTAGGCAACAGAGCTGGCGATGATCGTAACGCATACCTTCGACTGGGCTCAGGTGTCTTCTTAACAATCTTCCTTGGGTTCTGCTTCTGCTGGAGTTCATGTATGGTAATATATTTCCACTTTTGTCTTTTCTTCGGTGAAACTGTATTTATGCAAGAAAAAAATCCAAGTCAAAGAATTATCTTCAACTAATATGGACATCCAAGTCCCATTATGCATATATAAAGAGATACAGAAATAGATAGAGATGTGTACTTAATGGGGACCTAATTATTTATCAGCAATAGGCATACCTTCAAACAGGCTTTTCCTCGGCGTGACAATCACGTGTGGCTGCATCTCACACAATGGCTCAATTGCAGGGTCAACAACTGTGTCTACATAAAGCTTGACATCTTTGCCATCGTTGCACTTTTCTATCTCTTGAATGATGTCCAGGCCAGTCCTCAGCAGCTTCCAACCACCATGTTTTCCTTCTTTTGCATAGACTCCTCCGATTTCATTGAGTTTGAGGAGATCTTTCACCTCCTCCATCAGATCATTATAAGCCCACATATCACCATATACATTATAAATAGTCAAGCAATCTCCACCAGAGTAACTTGTCCTCTGAAACTCCCCACCGTGGTACAATCCAATATTAACGTGTTTTTCTGCCATCCTGCACAGAGTTCAAAGAGATGTCAATGGCTGACCATTAAACAAAAATATTTCAAATGTATCTTTTCCAAATCCTAGTATGCCATAAACACATATCTCGAACTAATTGGTAAACACATATTAGATCAAATAATAAACAGCAAAATATTCATGAATTGGCACTACTTCATAAACACAAATGCATCTACTTCATATCCTATATTTGTTTTTATTACACGTGTAGGATATTTGCAGCTAACATACAAAATTATAAAAATAAGAAAAAATAGTTATCATATGCATCTACTGAATCAACTAAATTACAGTAAGGAGATTTAATCCCAACACTATGAAATATAACAAGGGCATGCTGAACTTACCAAGACAATAAATATAAACTACAAATCAGACGACGATGACAAAAAATTTAAACTACAAAGATTAATTTCATTGAAGAATTCATGGAAGAAATAAATTAAGATATTCAATTACATCTAAATAGTCCAAACACAGAGAAAATACAAAATGAAGTTCACTGTTGTGATTAATTTTAAACTTATAAATGTTTAGCAGTTTGGTTGCTTCATTTATCGGGAATGGGAACTCTTGTTGTATGGATATCATCTCTGCACCAACTCATTTCATCAACATGAGTTTGAAGTCCACAAACAAATTCAGTCTCACGGAGATCAGTATCGTTGACATCTTCATGTGCATCCACATTTCCATTATCACACCACTCCCTCGGTAGTTTCTTAATTACGTAATGTACATTCTTTTCGATTGGGTCTTCCACATAAAAAACTTGTTGCACTTGTTTGGCCAGGACATGAGGATCAGATTATGGCATAACCTATTGAAATTTACTCGAATGTGACCGTGTGGATCTTTTTGTTGTTGGTACCAATGACACTTAAATAGGACAACTGTAAATAATCCCCAGTAATCAAATTCTATGATGTCTTCTATCGATCCGTAGTAGCTGACATCCCCAACTATAGGGTTCTCATCTCTAGAACTAGAGAAACTAGTTGTTTGTGCAGTCAAATATACACCACTATTTTGTGTTATGCATCGAGAATCTCTATCACTTGTGTGGAATCGATAGCCATTAACAACATAACCAGTAAACCTTCTAGCTGTTCAATTAGGCCCCAACGCAAACACCCCCAAGTCAGATGAAACCTCCACCATTTTCCCAACCTCTTCTCGTAACCAGTCCGAGAATTCTGCCGTGTGTCTTCGTGCCCTCTTGTATCTGTTCGTATTTTTGTGGCTGTCCACCAAGGCTTGATGTTCCCTAAAATTATACTAAGTTAAAACAGTGTAGAAAAGAAAAAGCTCTTGAATTATGAATTAAAATTATTTATGTTAGAGCTTATTAAACTCGAGGAGCCTCTCTACTTCTTTGTTACCAGTATTGCACAAAACATAGCGATGACTTGCCTTCCAATCAACATCTTCCAAATGAATAATAGTTCCATCTTTATTCCTTCTCGTTCCGATATGATATTCAGCTTGTGTTGGCCCTCTTTCGAAAATTGTTGAGCACATGTTGTTTTTTGTTGTTTCATTAGCAGCCAAAAATCTTGAACAAAATGTTACACATTCTTCAGCTATGTAACCTTCTGCAATAGAACCTTCCGGCTTACTTCTATTACGAACGTATGATTTCAATTTTGCAAGATAACGCTCTATTGGGAACATGTTTCGAAGGTGCTGAGGTCCCCCAAGTCTAACTTCTCTAGTTAGATGAACAAGCAAGTGCACCATTATGTCGAAGAAAGCTGATGGAAAAATCATCTCAAATTGGCAAAGTACCTCGACGATTTCAGTTTCCAACTTCTCAAGCTCCTCCAAATCGATAACCTTGCTCCATAGAGCTCTAAGGCAGGCACTCAATTTAATCAAAGGTACTGCAACCTCAGCCTTTGTAGTTTTTTTGATGGCAAACTGCAACAAGTAGTGGAGTATAAAATGAGCATCATGGCTCTTATACCCCACTACTTTCCTCTCCTTTGTGTGCACATATCACCCTATATTGGAGGCACAACCGTACGGAAGTTTCTTCTCCTTTAGCATGAATTGGAAATGAATTTTCCAAAAATGCCTTTATCCCTCGTACATATTCTTTACTAGATTTTGGAAATCCTATCCAGCTACTATAATCATCTTCCATTAGTACACTGTATAATATAGTCTGCGAAGTTAAAAGATTATAAGTCTACCTAATAAAACCCGTGTAATCCCCTCTGTGCACTATACTGCAGTAATGCTAGATAAACTAATAATTTCCTACATCTCATTCCCCATTTTTATCCATGCTTTCATTTTTATTAAATTTTTTACTTCAATTTACAACATATTATACACAGACACATATTAAACATATTAAATAAGCAGGGATAAATACATAAAATCAAAAATAAAGTTCAATTAGAGGTTACCTTGGTCCAAAATCGAAACCATAAAGCAGCTCTGAACCCTAATTGCTAGCTCCAACTGAAACCCTAAAATTCTGAAACCCTAATTGCACGCCCTAACTCCGTTACAGAGAACCCGAACCACCGAAATGTTGTTGAGAACCACCTAATTGCTGCTGAATCCACCGAAATGAGAGCGGCTGAGGTGAGGCTGAGGTGAGAGTGCGGCTGAGGTGAGAGTGCGGCTGAGGTGAGGTGAGAGTTAGGGAGAATGAGATGGGTGAGAGTTAGGGAGAGTGAGATGGGTGAGAGTTAGGGAGTGTTGGTGAGAGGTGAGTGAGTGAGCGAGGTGGGAGGCTGAGGTGAGTGAGCGAGGTCGAGAGAGAGTGATGTTTCTGAGAGAGAGTCTGAGAGAGAGAGTGATGTTTTTGGGGGGAAATTTAGCCGCCCATATTTTCACTGCACCTTTTGTACGATTTTCATTTTATTTCATTTTTTCATTTTTTTCATTTTTTCGTAAATTTTAGAAAAAACGATATTTTAATGGCCAGATCCGACCATGATCCGGGCATTATATTTTTTGATTATTTTTTCCCAATGTTAGGAAGGCAGTTTAATAACATCCGTACGGTTGGATCGTCGAGAAAACCGATTAAAAAAATTGAACGACGGATATGTGGGTCGAACCGTTAAATGAATCCTATCCTGACATATGAGCCCTATTACGATCCGACCATGATCCGGACATTATATTTTTTGATTATTTTTTCCCAATGTTAGGAAGGCGGTTTAATAACATCCGTACGGTTGGATTGTCGAGAAAACCGATTAAAAAAATCGAACGACGGATATGTGGGTCGAACCGTTAAATGAATCCTATCCTGACATATGAACCCTATTACGATCCGACCATGATCCGGGCATTATATTTTTTGATTATTTTTTCCCAATGTTAGGAAGGCAGTTTAATAACATCCGTACGGTTGGATCCTCGAGAAAATCGATTAAAAAAATCGAACGACAGATATGTGGGTCGAACCGTTAAATGAATCATATCCTGACATATGAACCCTATTACGATCCGACCATGATCCGGGCATTATAATTTTTGATTATTTTTTCCCAATGTTAGGAAGGCAGTTTAATAACATCCGTACGGTTGGATCATCGAGAAAACCGATTAAAAAAATTGAACGACGGATATGTGGGTCGAACCGTTAAATGAATCCTATCCTGACATATGAGCCCTATTACGATCCGACCATGATCCGGGCATTATATTTTTTGATTATTTTTTCCCAATGTTAGGAAGGCAGTTTAATAACATCCGTATGGTTGGATCGTCGAGAAAACCGATTAAAAAAATCGAACGACGGATATGTGGGTCGAACCGTTAAATGAATCCTATCCTGACATATGAACCCTATTACGAGCCGACCATGATTCGGGCATTATATTTTTTGATTATTTATTTATTTATTTATTTATTTAAATAATTATTTATTAAATAATTAAATAATTGGATAACGTGGGGCCCACATGTGGGGCCCACAAGTGGAGCCCACATGTGGGGCCCACAAGTGGAGCCCACATGTGGGGCCCACAAGTGGAGCCCACATATGGGGCCCACTTCTCCATTATTTATTTATTTATAATTTAAATAATTATTTATTAAATAATTAAATAATTGGATAATGTGGGGCCCACATGTGGGGCCCACAAATGGAGCCCATATATGGGGCCCACTTCTCCATTATTTATTTATTTAATTATTTAAATAATTATTTATTAAATAATTAAATAATTGGATAATGTGGGGCCCACATGTGGGGCCCACATGTGGGCCCACTTCTCCATTATTTATTTATTTAATTATTTAAATAATTATTTATTAAATAATTAAATAATGGGATAATGTGGGGCCACCACGTGGGGCCCACATGTGGGGCCCACTTCTCATTTATTTATTTATTTAATTATTTAAATAATTATTTATTAAATAATTAAATAATTGGATAACGTGGGACCCACATGTGGGGCGGAGCCCACATGTTGGGCCCACTTCTCCATTATTTATTTATTTAATTATTTAAATAATTATTTATTAAATAATTAAATAATTGGATAATGTGGGGCCCACATGTGGGGCCCACAAGTGGAGCCCACTTCTTTATTATTTATTTATTTAATTATTATTTATTTAATTATATAAATAATTATTTATTAAATAACTAAATAATTGTTTAATATGGGGCCCACATGTGGGGCCCACTTCTCCATTATTTATTTATTTAATTATTATTTATTTAATTATTTAAATAATTATTTATTAAATAATTAAATAATTGGATAATGTGGGGCCTACATGTGGGGCCCACAAGTGGAGCCCACTTCTTTATTATTTATTTATTTAATTATTATTTATTTAATTATTTAAATAATTATTTATTAAATAATTAAATAATTGTTTAATATGGGGCCCACAAGTGGAGCCCACATGTGGGACCCACAAGGGGAGGCCACATGTGGGGCCCACTTCTCCATTATTTATTTATTTAATTATTATTTATTTAATAATTATTTATTTAATTATTTAAATAATTGAATAATGTGGGGCCTACATGTGGGACCCACAAGTGGAGCTCACTTCTTTATTATTTATTTATTTAATTATTATTTATTTAATTATTTAAATAATTATTTATTAAATAATTAAATAATTGTTTAATGTGGGGCCCACATATGGGGCCCACAAGGGGAGCCCACAAGGGGAGCCCAAATGTGGGGCCCACTTCTCCATTATTTATTTATTTTATTATTATTTTTTTAATTTTTTAATTAATTATTTATTAAATAATTAAATAATTAATTATTTAATGACGTGACGGTGCACACGTGGCAGGGTTCAACAAATGTAACAGTAGCGTTGTAACAGAAAAGTTAACATAACGCTTTGCTGACGTGGCAGTGCCACGTGGCAGTGGAGTCCACCTGTTAGTGTGGGACCCACTTTCTGGAACAAGTTTTAGTGGGACCCACTTTTGATTACGTGTACAATGGTGGGACCCAAAAAAATAATAAATAAATTAAATATTATTATAATGATAAAGCAAAGCGTTACGTCATGTCTGCACTATTGTAACACTAGCTTTCTACTGCAACACAAGCCCTCCAACGTAATAGTAACTTTACATGTAAAGTAACGCTATTTCGTTAGTGTTACAATAGGTCAAAAAAGTCTGTCTAATGTAACGCAAAACAGGCATTACATTAGAAAAATGTCTTATTTGCCCATCTATGGTGTAGTGTCTGTTCATCACTTGAAGTAAGAATAGAACATGTTCGAGTTCCTCAAAATACTTCAGTGGTATAGCATTCTGCCTAATATGGTATACCCTTCCATCAGTCGTAAAATATAACAAAATATGTTCTTTCAAAAATGTATGGTAAACCATCTGTACAGATTCAAGCTGATTCAATTTTTCAGGAGTTGCTCCAACACCTGGTTCACTTAAAGAAGTTGGATCATTGGTTGTGTTCTGTATTTTTCTTTCATCAGCACTACCCAATCCAAATTTATCTCTTGCTTCTTTTCCTGTAACCACTCTTGCTTCAAAACCACTTGTTGCACTCTTCAAAGGTTGAGTCTGTTTAACTTTGGTGATTTCTGGTAGGAGTGACTTTGAGGGTTTAACATTAGCAATGTCAGAGGTTTCCTTTAACTTATCTTCTGATATCAAGCCAACTTGAGCTATGTCAGAGGTTGCTTGCTTCAGTGTCATATCAGAACTTACTACATCTTGACTCTGAACAACTTGAGCCATGTCAGAGGTTGTTTAAGAAATCTTCTTTAGTGATTTGGATTTAGTTGCCTCAGGATTTGTCCTTTCTTTTTCTAACTTAAGTCTAGCTTCTTCTTCCTTTAGACTCTCAAAGTCCATTCCTGGATTTCCTTTCAGAAATAACTATCTTGAAATTTCCTCATCAATTTCCAGATGTTCATCAGAACTTATCCTTTTACCAGTGTCAGAACTTATTCTTCTCCCAGTATCAGAACTTATTCTTTGATTTGTAGTTCCAGCTTTGCTTGATGAAACACCTTTACCTTGACCATGACCTCCACCCATTCCAGTGTTTCCCTGATTATCTTTTTCATCATCCTTTCCCTTCAGTGTCTTAACAGTTTTGCATTTGGACTTAATTACTTTCTCCCCCTTTTTGGCATCAGCAGGTAAAAGAAGAGAGAGAAGCAATTCCACTGATGATTGGAACTCATTGAGTTGATTTTGATGAGAAGCTTGATTCTTCAAAATTTCATCAATCTGAGCCTGTTGCTTCTCCTGAGTTTTCTCAATGTACTCAACTTTGTCAAAGGTAGGTTTGAAAAACCTTTTCTTGTCCAGCTTGACAAGCATAACTTGCTGATTTATGGATTCTGGAATCTTTTCTACCTTGGCCTTAGTTACAGATTGTTGACCTTGAAGGTGCATTGTACTTAGTGCAGTAACTCTGAGCTGTGTCTTGAAATCATCATTGAGTAGCATCTCATCAGCTTTGGTCAAGTTGTCAGCAAGTATGGTTGAAGAAGGAATAAAATCAACTTTGTTCCATTCCTTAGTCCACTCCCTTCCTCTAGGACTTTCAATCCAAGGTACTGGTGCCTCTTCTCTAACGAACTTCTTGATTAATTCAGCTTTGTTTGGAGTTTGTTGAGGTGCATGTCCTGATGGACCAGCTGCATCAGCATCTACATTGGCAGCAGCTTCACAAGTAAATTCATCATTTGCAGCATCAGAACTTATAGAATCAACATCATCAGCATCCTCTGATAAAAGAATAGTATAAGAGGCTATTGAGGCTTCAACATCATCCTCTAAGTGCTGATCTCCAACTAAGTTCTGATCAACAGCCAAACTTTGATGCCCACCTAAAATCTGATTTTCATCATCCAGATTCAGAATTGGTGTAGTAGGAATATCTTCATTAAATCCAGCATCTAGAATGGGTGTTGTTGGTGGATTGATTTGAGTTGGTGGAGCTTCTAAGTAAAAAACCTCAGGCACAATCAAGTTATGAATATCAATCTCAGCACTTGTACCTGGGTCATCAGTATGTACTTGTTCAATTATAGGTGACACAGGAGGAATAGGCACTCTATCTTCAGCAGTTTCTGGTTGTGCTGAAGGAAGTAATTCAATAACAATTGGTTCTGTTGGGATCAGAGATTCCTGAGCCCCTTCCTTAGCTGCTTCCTCATCTTCTGAGTCTATCTCAACGGTGTCCCTGTGTGCTCTTTGCTTTTTCATTTTCTTCAAAGGTGGAGACACTATAGGAGGTTTAATATCATTGTATCTTCAGTATGCTCTCCCTATACAGGTGCATCTTCCTTTGGCATAGTCACCACAATTTTAATAACATCAGAGTTTAATCCATTAGGGTTTGCATTATCAGGATTTAGACTGTCAGGATTTAGACTTTCAGGATTTACAGTATCAGAATTTAAAACTTCATTCTCAAATCTCAGCTGATCATGATCATTGAAATCTTCAAGTCCTGTAATCTTCTTATCATAAAAAGATACATTGATAGATTCCATGACAACCCTTGTTCTTAAATTATAGACTCTGAAGGCTTTTGTGGAAAGTGGATATCCAACGAAAATTGCTTCATCAAGTTTTAGATCAAATTTGGATAGCTATTCAGGATGAGTCTTAAGAATAAAACACTTGCATCCAAATACATGAAAATACTTCAGATTTGGCTTCTTTTTCTTCACCATCTCATATGGTGTTTTTCCATACTTGTTAATGAGCGTTGCATTCTGAGTAAAATAAGCAGTCTGCACAGCTTCAGCCCAAAAGTAGGTTGGCAACTTTGCTTCATCAAGCATAGTTCGTGCAGCTTCAACAAGAGTTCTATTATATCTTTCAACAACTCCATTTTGTTGTGGAGTTCCAGGAGCAGAAAATTCCTGCTTTATTCCAAGGTCTTTGCAGAACTCTTCCATGATCAAATTCTTGAACTCAGTGCCATTATCACTTCTTATGATCTTCACAGAATTTTTGACCAATTTATCTAGTTGCTTGACATGATCAATCAAAATAGATGCAGTTTCACTTTTTGTGTGCAAGAAATACACCCATGTGTATCTGGTGAACTCATCCACTATTACCATAACATATTTCTTCTTTTTAATAGACATGACATTCATGGGACCAAATAGATCAACATGTAGTAGGTGATAACGCTCAAGAATTGAAGATTCAGTCTTGCTCTTGAATGAAGATTTTCTTTGTTTTGCCTTTTGACAGGAATCACAAAGGCCATCAGGAGCAAATACTGATTTTGGCAAACCTCTCATAAGATCTTTCTTGACTAGTTCATTTATATTGTTGAAATTTAAATGAGAGAGTTTCTTGATCCAATTCTAGCTTTCTTCAATTGATGCTCTACTTAACACACAGATTGCAGAACCATCAATTCTTGTTGAAAGCTTGGCTTCATAAATGGTACCATGCTTGTATCCTTTCAGAACAACTTTGCATGTAGATTTTCTTACAACTTCACAGTGTTCTTCAAAGAAATCCACATGATAACCTCTGTCACAAATTTGACTAACACTGAGCAGATTGTGTTTAAGTCCTGAGACCAGAGCTACTTTTTCAATGATGACATTCCTCAAATTGATATTTCCATATCCCAAAGTTTTTCCCATGTTGCCATCTCCATAAGAAACACATGGGTCAACTTTCTCCACAAAGTCTGATAGCAGGGCTTTATTTCCAGTCATATGTCCTAAACATCCACTGTCCAGAACTAGGATGTTTTTCCTATTGCCCTACAATCACAAAGACAACTAATGATTAGTTCTAAGGACCCAGACATGCTTGGATCCTTTGGCCTTATTAAGTTTGTTAACATTTGCAGCGGATTTAGCATCAGAGTTTGTGTTAACATTTTTCTTATCAACATTTACACTATTAGACTTTGCATTAGAACTTACACTAGAAGGAACAATGTTAACTTTCTTTAAAGAAGGTTTTATTTGATAATAATCATAGTACAAACTATGATATTCCTTACAAGTATAAATTGAATGCCATAAACTACCACAATGAAAACAAAGATTTTGTGGCCTATATCTAACAGACTGACTTTTAACTCTTGACTTTGAAGGTAAGGAGTTTATGTTCTTCTTTTTCCTGCAAAAAGAAGCCAGATGGTCAGAATTTCCACAGTTATGACATGTTTTTTCTTGGAGCATTACGAACAGGCTTATAATTGTTACTTTTGTTCACACCTTCCTTTCCATTCCTATTTTTCCTAGGTGGCTTGACCTTGTTTACATTCTTAACATCTTTCAGCTTATGCTTAAGCTGCTTCTTTGTCATTAAGCCTATGTTTACTTCAGTTGGCTTACCCTGTTTTGGTTTGTCAGAAGTTAATTTCTCTTTAACTTCTAATTTATCAATATCAGACTTTACAGCTACAAACTTAACAGGATTTACCTTTGGCTTTTGTTTAACAACTATAGGCTCAATCTCTACAGTTCCCTTATCATTCTTATCATCTCCATAACCTAAGCCCTCTTTCCAGTTTCCACTACTAAGAATATCCTGAGTTGCTTTACCAGAGTTAGTCCAAGTCTTGATAATCTCTCTTTCCTTTTCTAACTCAGTTTGTAGAGATTCATTCTTTTTAAGTACTTCATCCCTAACATAGAAAGCATCATCTCAATCTTTCGAAGTTTGATGGAACATGACTAACTCTTTTTCTAAATAAGCATTCCTCTTTTTATAAGCAAGATTTTCAGAAGTTAATCTTTCACAAGTTAAAGTTTGATCTCTATAACTAATGAACATGGTTTTAAGATATCTTCTCAACTCATTAATATCATCAGTATGAAAGGCATAAGTAGTTTGAGGTACCTTTAACTCAGCAGCATCAGAACTGCTATTAGCATTTTCCATCAAGGCATAGTTCACCTCACCTTCAAAATCTGAAGTGTCTGTCCAGCTTTTCTTCTTTGTGATAAGAGCCTTGCCTTTGTCACTCCTCACTTTCTTGCAATCATGAGATATGTGGCCTTTCTCACCACAGTTGTAGCATTTGACATTTATGTAATCTCCTCTGTCAGACTTTCCTCCTTTGCTTCAGATTTTCTGAAACTCTTCTTATCCGAACTGGAAATACAACAGATACATCTTTTAAGATAAAAGATAAAATACTGTTGTAATTAAAGCTTATGACCTGTGTTGGATCAAGCAAACATCTTCTAAGACATAAAAAGAGACTATCGTAATTAAAGCTTATGCTCTGCCCTTGTTTTTTATGGGCTCTTACCAGAGGTTTTAAACGTGTGACCAAGGATAGGAAGTACACACAGGACCATCACGTCAAACATGGTCATCTTTCTAACATACATTTCAGGTTTGGTACATGTGAGCTTTGGACACACTGTCCTAATATAATATTATGTTTATTTATGTAGATGAAATGATGACTCCTATGGTTCTGTGAGTAAATTTACTACACCATAGCATAGGAACCTGGGGGATTCTGCCAAGGCAGTGAAATTGGATTTTCAACAGAACACAAGTTCACAAACCTCTAGTATGCCACAACTTTATACAAATTCAGATTAAGTTTTTTTATTCTACATGTAGTTAAAATTTGATTTCAATGTGTAAATTACACACATAAATTAAACATCCCCCCACCCACAACATGTCCAGAGATGAGAAAAATTAGACAAACAATAATACGTGACCAGAAACAATGTACCTTAATTTACTTTATTAGGTACATAGTTGGTATCAACCACGTAAAAAAAATTAGATCTCTCTTCATCATTGTAAGATAGAGAGTAAGAAATTAATGTTTCGTATCGCTCTCTTTCATGCTGGCAGAATTAAGATTTGATAACATACCATTGGCTGTGAAGCAGATGAACCCCCGTCAGAGGAGGAATATGATAGTTCAGTTGTCGTGGATGTGTCCACCGACATACGCCCAAATTCAAACCCTTGGCTGTCTCCGTCTAACATGTTAGAAAGCCTTGGGGGAGTCGAGCTCATGTCGAAACTTTCACCAAATGACGGAAACATGCCATCTGTGCTCGGTCTACCAGAACTAACAAATGATATATCTAGATTAAGTTGTGACGAATCTCCGTACGATTTTCCATTCAGCCCATTCCTGTGCGAGAATGGTGATCTGTTTCCACTGGAAAATATATTTTATGAGTATTGACTTTATTCCTTATAATCAGTTAAACCACATTGTTTTTATTTTCCACAATTATTCCTTGTGAATTATATATTACTCCAAGAATTGTGTTATGGCGTGCCATGTGCACATTTTGACCAAGCAGATGCTATGCCTATTTTTCTACCAGGACACCTAAGTGACACCATAACAACGTGGTTGGTCATCAGATTAAGTGTAACCTACTAAAACTACAACCTGTGTAAATCAGATGCATATATTTTAATTGATCTATATAAAGTACTCTGGTCAAGTTTAGTTTTGTCTTACCTGAAGCTGGAATCAGTTTGACTGACTTGTGATGATTGATCAGATGGTGGTCTCGGAACTCTTGTAAGAAAATACAAATGAGTTAGCAAAAATAAAGCAACTGGAGGCAATCATACTCCCTACCTTTTTAAGTTTTAGTATAAATTTTCTTATAGTTTTAGCTTGGCTTTTAGAAGTGTCGTGAAAAATTTAATCCACCTTGAAATATTCAATGACACTTTAGGGACATAATATTAGTCATTATCTAATTTAGATGGGCAAACTTGATTATGTAAGAAATATAAAGAAGGTTGTATCTTATATCTGGATGTTGGAACATATGTAGTAAAAGTTAATTTGAAGAATATATTGTATCCATTGCATGTTGTACAATTCATAAACCTTTTAAGGCGAATGCATTTAGTGATGGTATCTCTGCATCAAATCTTGAGGTGGCCTGATTTAGTATTTGACTACGGATCGGTGAATAGGCTGGAGCAGATCGAGAAGCCGATCGCGTAGTAGAAATCTTTCCTTTTGATACAATATATACAGTACAGAAATTTGGTAGCCCTTTTAATACAAAGAATATAGAGCATACTCACCACGGAATATAGAGCATACTCAACTTTCAACACCTAAGGTAACTCAGCAAAGATTAGAATGGAGTTGGTAAGGTTTTTAATGCTGATAATCGCAAGTTTCGTCTTGGTTTTGCATAACTCCTATGCTCATGATGTTCATTACCAAGGTAACATCTAACTTCTACTAGCTAGAGCTTACTCCTCTTAGTCATAGATACCTAAAAGATTGACGTAATATATCTTCAAAATTATTATTTCAGGAAGAAAACTAACCATTATAGGGACGAAACCGGCAGTGTTGCTCGTGGTTTAGCTTGCTATAATACAGATAAATATCATGGCAGCCAAGACTTTGGTATCTGCAGGGAAGTTCTAATGATTCAGCTATTTTCACCAATGCCAGACACCTACATCATCTAACACCCCGTACATTTTAACATTTTCAGCAAAGTTGGTATCTGCAGGGATGTTCCAATGATTCAGCTACTTTCAGGTCATTTATTATAACACTTCATTTGTTTTTCCTTTAGTATCAGATAATATAGTTTCTAGTTTCTGATATAGCAGTTCAAGATCAACAATAATGTAATATCCGGGAAAATTATGTAAATATTATGTATTAAATAAATAAATATTATGTGTTTTTAATAAATTTAAAGTGATTATTGCCATGATATTAGATGTTGTACATGTTATATGTGTTTCGTGCGGGCTAGAAATTTTTTTGATTGATTAATATATGTTTAAACTGCAATGATATGACTTTATCTGTAATCGGGACGTGTATTTATTAGCATCTTTATTCAGATACTTGTTTTATTTCAATTTATGCGCGTTTGAATATATTTTAGGTATTTTCGGGTTTTTCTAGTAATTTAGGGATCATTCCTGTTTTTCAAAAATCAACGAATCGGGACCCCACCGGGAGGGTAAACCCCACAAAATCCGTGTTTTCATTTTTATAAAATTATTCGTATTTCAAATACCCTTTATTTTTGTATTTTTTAATTTTTCGCAATTTTTAGGGAATTTTGACATTAATTTTGTATTTTATCATTTTTAAAATTATTCTACGTAATTATTATTTTGGGGCCATAATTATTATAATTAGGGGATAAAAACACCCTTAATTTATTTTGGGGTATAATTTTTGTGAAGATATAAATAGCTGAACTTGTTTTATTTATTTAATTTTTATTCTAATAAAATCAGAAAATTCATAAAAACCAACAACAGTTTTGGGGGTATGATTTTGTTCATCACAAAGAATTGATGATTTTGAGCTAACCAGAAGACCAAATCAAACGCTCTGCATATCAATTTAATCCTTGTTTCAAGCCCGTTCTATTGGTACCAATTTCACGAATCAAGGTTAGGTATTTTACAAAATCGATTTTATTGTTCTTGCCCATGAATTCATTTTTGAAATAGAATGATTGTTGATTGCTTTTGTTGTTACAAATAGATTTAGGATGATTTGTAGAGTCAATTTATGTACTTGGTTGAATTGTTTTAGTCCGAGATTGATGAACCGAGTTCTGGGAGTTTTGAATTCTTACTTTCGATTTCTTGAGTTATACGGATTGTTGTGGTTAATAAGGATCATATAAATAGATTGTATTCCTTCTGAGCTTCATTTTTATATAAAGAACGTTAAATTTGGTTTGGATTTGATCGATTTATGTTTTCCGGCAGTATCTCCGCGTTCTTGATCGGAATTGATCGGATTCTTGGTTTTCGAAGTTAACTACGAATGTTAGTGATTTGTACGAGTTCCAGAAGCGAATTTGAATCGAAATTGCTGAAAAACCTGTTTGCCCTCCCCTCTGTCGTCGTTCGATCCACCAGACCCCCACCCCTATTTGTAAAACCTGTTTTCACTAATTTCCTTTTTCTTTTATTTCAAAATTCATTTTTCTAATTTTCAAAAATTATTTACTTTATTTTCAAAATTCATTTACTTATTTTTTTTAATTCTAAAAATTATTTTCTTTAATTATTTTCAAAAATATAATTTGATTTAATTATTTATAATTCATTTTAGTTAATTATTTATGAATTTAATTAATTGATTGAAAATCAATTAATCAATTAATTTTATTTATAAATAGTTAAATAAATGTAAATTATTTATAATTAATTCAAAAAAATTCTAAAAATTATTCTTAAGGTTTTAAAAATTATATTCTGGTATTTAAAAATCAATTAATATTATTATTAATTGATTTATTTCCATTTATTCCTTATTTTATTCATAATAATTAAACCGTTCTTCCGTTTAATACGAAACTAACACGTATAGACTCAGAAAAATGTTACGCTTTCAATAAAAATACTTTTGAGTCCTAATCTCTTTTGTATTGCAATTTCATTTGACTTTGTATCAATTTGAGTCGGTATTTGATCGATAAATGCTGATATTGACCTGATTTTAATTCTGAACGCCATAGGACGTATCTTTTAATGATCTGACTTACGTATTGCATGAATTATGTGATTACGTGTTATAGAATGCCATGATTATGTGTTACGTGATATGCATGCTATCTGTTTACAGTTTTAAAATGCCATGATTAATTATAAACGATCGGGTAGATGTGAAGACGTATAGTTACATCGATTGAGTTTGGTTCTGTCAATTAAGATAGTCCTTTTGATTATGAAATTGAGTAGCAAGGAGTGCGGTCAAGTGTTAGACGGAGATAGTAGCCAGCACCTATAAGCAGAGTTATAGTAAGAGGTTATCAAGCATACCAGGCAAGTACCCCTAACTTCACTTATCATTCAAGTGATGTTTAATTTGAATCATATTATGCGAATATTATATCTTCATTTATCATTCAATTGATATTGCCTCTGAACTATATTCTTTCAATTTCCATTCTATTCTTAGTTCAGAATAGTTAAACGTTGTATATTTCGCTATAAATTACTTTATACAGTGGAACATCGAATTGAGATTAGGGAATAACTAATTGTTCTAGTTATTTGGCCATCAATTGTTGAGATAACTCTGGACCACGAGAAATGGGGAGTTATATGGTTAAGGATATCTTTTCATTCGGCTTCTTTGATCAAAATGTTTTATGGATTGGATGAATGCGTAAGTGATCGGGACGGACGGTCCAGCGGAGGCCTATTTCTATGTGTTATATGAAATATTATGACACCATTTTTGCCACAGGCAGGTATATTGCCTTTTTATTTGAGTACTCATATTTTGGGGACATGTTTCTATGAATCATGACCTTGTGCTATCACACGGGCTAATCAGCATGTGATAGTATGTCCGTCGGAGTTAGATTCCAATCTAAAAATTATTGTTTATTGCTAATAGCTTGTGAAGCTTTTATTATTTATCAAATATTACTGATTTTATCATGTTGTTCAGTTATTAACAGAATGTGGTTTATCATTTCAACCACATTTTATATTGCTTGCTGAGCATTTCTTTAGCTCATACTTGTTTATCAATCTAATCTTTCAGCTATGCCAGAGCAGGCTTGAGATCCAGGTTTGATCAGAAGTCGAGTGCTTGTAAATAGTGGTGTGTATTCCATGTAGACTGTTTTGGGACGCTTGGATAGTCTAAAGGTTTGTAATAAAATTTGAATAATCGGTAAAACTAATTAGACTTATGGTTTGTAATAACATTTGGTTTGTATTAGTGCATGTTCCATACTATAGCATGTGATTGATCCGGTGTAGGTAAAGGGGTCATATTTATTATATTATTCCGCTGTGATTATTTTATTATGATTTATTGGCTAGTGACCCCCAAATCTAGACCCCGGGTTTGGAGGGCGTCATAGGTTGGTATCAGAGCTACAGGTTAAGGTCACTGAAACAGGCATAGGATTGTCATAGGTGAGTCATAGGAAGATCACGTAATATAGGTGCATGTAGTTTAGCTCTTATAGGGTTAAATTTAGGTTATTGGGATGTATTATAGTTAAGTTGTTTAGGTTCCCTATTTTGTGTTTAGCTCTTGGCTTTTGTGCCATTGCGTTGCTATTGTGTTGGTTTTGAGAATGGTAAGAAGTGTTGGAAAAGAGGTTGGGAGGTTGTGTGGCAACCCTATCCATTGTTTATTGGTTTATTTGAGATTTTGCGTAAGGGTTTAAAAGGTTTGGATAATTCTGAGTAAATTTTCTTTGTGTTGTTATTCTCAAGATGATAACCAGGATTACATGGTAATCATGTCGCTTGTGTTAATATGGTAGCAAATTTATGATATTTTTAGAAGAGATAATGTTTGAGAATTTTGATATGCTAAGAAATTGCTACATATTTGACACAATGCTTGACAAATTATTATATAAGTTGCTTGTTTTCCTATCAGAATAATGACACCAAAGAGAAGGAATAATTCAGGAGAGGATTGTACCGAGAGTCAGACAGATCCAGCGATTATCCAGATGTTGGGACTGATGCAACAACAGATGTTACATTCTACGCAGCAGCAACAAAAACAGCAGCAGGAAGCAGCAGCACCACCTGTAGTGACTTTTAAGCAGTTTCAAGCTGTGAAGCCACCTGAGTTCAGGGGAAGTGTTGATCCCGTTGAAGCCAATACATGGCTCAAGGAGATGGAAAAAGGCTTTTGAATTAGTCGGAGCATGGACTGAACAGAAGACCAAGTTTGCAAGCTACTTTCTGAAGGGCGAGGCGAACTGTTGGTGGGAATCCACGCATTGGAAGGAGGTGAGTTTATAACTTGGGAGAGATTCACAGAGCTGTTCCTGGAAAAGTATTTCCCGAGGTATATGAAGAACCAAATGGAGATCAAATTCTTGAACCTGACACAGGGTGATCTTACTGTACCTGAGTACGAGGCTAAGTTTACTGAGTTAGCAAAGTTCGTGCCAGACCAGGTTGATACAGACGAAAAGAAAGCAAGAAGGTTTGAACAGGGAGTGAAGTTTTTGATTCGGAACGGAGTGGCCATGTTTGAATTGACTTCATATGTAGCAGTGGTTCAGAAAGCAATGGTGATCGAAAGTAAAAGTGACATGTCTCAGAAAGGAAAGGATGGGAAGAAAAGGAAAATAGAAACCTCAGAAGGAGGTCAGCAGTAGGGTAATTTTTAGGGCCGTTTTAACAAAAGGCCATAATTTTAGGGTAATAGGAATATGGGATTCACAAGACCACCATCAGGAAATGGAGGACAAGGCAACCATTTTCAGAATTCAAATCACCAGAGGCCCAACCATACACCAGTACCAGATTTCCAGTTTTGTGGTAGAAAGCACTTTGGGAATTGTAATGCTAACGTGACGTGTTTCAAGTGTGGCAGGAAAGGACACTTTACTAATATGTGTCAGAATCCGACTCAAGGTCAGAATTTGGGAACTAGTTGTTATAAGTGTGGGAAGCCAGGACATATCGCCAGGAATTGCCCAACACAAGGTACGACGAACAACACCCCAAGGCTTACATGTGCTCCATGTCAGAATGTGCCAAGGATTGAAGGACCAGCAGCAAAGGACCAGCCAAAGGCTAGGACATTCAACATGACTATGAAGGATGCTGTTCAGAGCTCTGACGTCGTTACAGGTACCCTTCCAGTCAACTCCGTAGATGGTAAAGTTTTATTTGATTTTTGAGCTACAAGGTCATTTATTTCTCAATATTTTGTCGATAAGCTGCATTACGAAGTTAAGTTGTTAGGACAAGCATTAATGACAGAGTTAGCTAATAAGAATCAAGTTTCTGTAGACCGAGTGTGCCCAAGTTGTGATATTGAGATATGATGACATCATTTATATGCCAACTTAATACCTTTTAAGTTGGGAGAATTTGATGTTATTTTAGGAATGGATTGGTTGTCAGAAAATAATGCTCAGATTTATTGTAAGAATAGGAAAGTAGACTTCAGGTCTTGGGTGGTAAGAAGAAGGTGGTATTTCGAGGAAATAAGCAAGAGAAGAAGTTCTTAACGATAGCTCAGGTGAAGAAGTTATTGCGTCAGAATTGCGAGGCGTATTTGGCCCATGTGATAGACACCAGCAAGGAAGTTCCAGTACTAGAAGCGATTCCAGTTGTCAATGAATTTCCAGATGTCTTTCCAGAAGATCTACCAGGATTACCTCGAGCCAGAGAAATTGAGTTTGCAATTGATCTAGCACCCGGAACAGAACCAGTTTCTAAAACTCCGTATCAGATGGCACTAGTGGAGATGAAAGAATTGGCAACACAGCTACAAGATCTTTTGGAGAAAAGAGTTATAAGACCCAGTGTATCCCCTTGGGGTGCACCAGTACTGTTTGTCAAGAGGAAGGATGGGAGTATGTGACTGTGTATTGACTATCGAGAACTGAATAAGCTGACTATTAAGAACAAGTACCTGTTGCCAAGGATCGATGATTTGTTTGACCAATTGCGAGGCGCTGTATGGTTTTCTAAAATAGATTTAAGATTTGGATATCTTCAACTGAAGATCAAGCCTGAAAACATTCTGAAGACCGCATTCAGAACCAGATAAGGGAATTATGAGTTTCTAGTGATGGCATTTGGATTAACCAACGCAACATCAACTTTCATGGATCTGATGTCAAGAAGTATTTGGATAAATTCGTGATCGTGTTCATAGACGACATCTTGATTTATTCCAAAACAGATGAGGAGCACGCAGAGCATTTGAGAATAGTTTTGGAAATACTGCGATAGGAGAAATTGTACACAAAATTTTCCATGTGTGAATTTTGGTTAAAAGAAGTAAGATTTTTTGGGCACGTGATTAGCAATAAAGGAGTGGAATTGGATCCAGCAAAGATTGAAGCAATAATCAACTGGGAGAGGCCAAAGACACCCATGGAAGTACGAAGTTTCATGGGATTAGCTGGTTACTACAGAAGATTCGTGCAAGATTTTGCAAAGATAGCTACGCCGTTGACAAAGCTCACCAGGAAGAACCAGAAATTTGAATGGGACGAGAAGTGCGAGGAGAGTTTCCAAGAATTAAAGAATAGATTAGTATCTTCTACTAGTCTTGCCAGATGAACAAGGAAATTTTGTGATCTACAGTGACGCGTCGTACAAAGGATTGGGATGTGTTCTAATGCAGCATGACAAGGTAATAGCCTATGCTTCAAGACAGTCGAAACCACATGAAGAAAAGTATTCGACGCATGATCTTGAATTAGCAGCTATAGTGTTTGCATTGAAGATATGGAGGCATTATTTGTATGGAGAAAAGTGTGAAATCTACATGGACCACAAGAGTTTGAAGTATATCTTCACCCAGAAGGAATTGAACATGAGGCAGAGAAGATGGCTAGAACTAATCAAAGACTACGACTGTACTATCAACTATCATCCAGGAAAATCAAATATGGTGGCCGACTCGCTGAGCAGAAAAGAAAGGCTAAATATGATAACTTCATCTGAGGAATTGATCAAGGAATTTGAGAAGCTTGAAATAGAGATCAGTACCCCAAGTATGTCTGTAGATGTGTTATGTGCAATGTCTTTTCAACCAGAATTATTAGAGAAGATAAGAAGATGTCAGGAAGAAGTCATGAGGCATGAACGAGACAGTTGGACAGGAGAAGAAATATGGAGTCAAAAGGATGATAAAGGAATATTAATATTTTCTTCCAGAATATGGATATCCAACGTAACTGAGCTTAAAGATGAAATTATTTGAGACGCTCACAACTCTAGATATTCAATTCATCCTGGGAGTACCAAGATGTACAAAGATTTAAGAGATAAATTTTTGGTGGCCGAGAATGAAGAAGGAAATTACAGAATGGGTAAGTAAGTGCTACACTTGCCAGCGAGTCAAAGCGGAACATCAAAGACCCAGTGGACTGATACAACCATTGGACATTCCAGAATGGAAGTGGGAACACATCGTGATGGATTTTGTAGTTGTATTACCAAGGACCAGGGCAAATCATGATGCTATTTGGATTATTAATGATAGATTGACGAAGTCAGCGCATTTTCTTCCTATCAACGAGAGATTTTCAATGGATAAATTAGTTCGGTTATATATTAAGGAAATTGTGACCAACATGGAGTTCCAGTATCCATAGTTTCAGACAGAGATCCTCGTTTAATTCAAGATTTTGGAAAAGTTTTCAAGATTATCTCGGAACGAAGCTGAGTATGAGTACCGCGTATCATCCGCAGACAGACGGTCAAACTGAAAGGACGATTCAGACTATTGAAGATATGATAAGGGTATGTGCACTAGATTTTGAAGGAAGTTCGGACGAACATTTGCCATTGGTTGAATTCTCCTACAACAACAGTTATCATGACAGTATTGGAATGCCTCCTTACGAAGCTTTGTACGGGAGAAGATGCAGATCTCCAATATGTTGGGATGAGGTTGGTGAGAGAAAGATTTTGGGTCCAGAATTGATCCAGCAAACGAAGGAGAAAGTAGAACTCATTCGGAAAAGATTAACAGCAGCTCAAGATCGTCAACGCAGATATGCTGATCCTATCAGAAAGGATATGGAATTTGAAGTTGGTGAAACAGTGTTATTAAAGGTTTCGCCTTAGAAAGGTTTATCAAGATTTGGAAAGAAAGGAAAGCTGAGTCCGCGTTATGTTGGCCCTTTTAAGATTTTGAAGCGTGTAGGAAAGGTTGCTTACGAATTAGCGTTACAACCTCACATGCAACATATCAACAACGTGTTCCATGTGTCAATGTTGAAGCGTTATTTGTCTGATTCCAACCATATGATAGAATATTAGCCAATCAAGATTCAGCCAGACTTGTCTTTTGTAGAGCAACCAGTGCAGATTTTAGATAAGAAAGAAAGAGTGCATAGGAATAAGTCTGTGTCTTTAGTACGAGTCTTGTGGAGGAATCCCAAGGTTGAAGAGTTGACTAGGGAGTTGGAAAGTGAAATGCGATCCCAGTATCCTCATTTATTTTCCTAGGCTGATTCCTGTTAAGGGGGGAAGGATGTAATATCTAAGAAAATTATGTAAATATTATATGTTGAAAAAATAAATATTATGTGTTTTATAAATTGAAAGTGATTATTGCCATGATATTAGATGTTGTAGCTGTTATATGTGTTTCGTGCGGGCCAGAAAATTTTTCGATTGATTAATATATGTTTAAACTGCAATGATATGAGTTTATCTATAATTGGGACGCGTATTTATTAGCGTCTTATTAAGATACTTGTTTTATTTCAATTTATGCACGTTTGAATGTATTTTAGGTATTTTCAGGTTTTTCTAGTAATTTAGGGATCATTCCTGTTTTTCAAAAATCAACGAACCGGGATGCCAAACCCCATAAAATCTGTGTTTTCATTTTTATAAAATTATTCGTATTTCAAATACCATTTATTTTTGTATTTTTGAATGACTCGTAATTTTTGGGGAATTTTGATATTAATTTTGTATTTTATCATTTTTAAAATTATTACCCGTAATTATTATTTTGGGGCCCTAATTATTATAATTAGGGGACAAAACACCCTTAATTTATTTTGGGATATAATTTTTGTGAAAATGTAAATAGCTGAATTGGTTTTATTTATTTATTTTTTATTCTATTAAAAATCAGAAAATTCATAAAAACCAAGAACATTTTTGGGGGTATGATTTTGTTCATCACAAAGAATTGATGATTTTGAGCTAACCAGGAAACCAAATCAAACGCTCTGCATATCAATTTGATCCTTGTTTCAAGCCCGTTCTATTGGTACCAATTTCACGAATCGAGGTTAGGTATTTTACAAAATCGATTTTAGTGTTCTTGCCCATGAATTCGTTTTTAAAATGGAATGATTGTTGATTGATTTTGTTGTTACAAATAGATTTAAGATCATCTGTAGAGTCGATTTATGTACTTGGTTGAATTGTTTTAGTCCGAGATTGATGAACTGAGTTCTGGGATTGTTGTGGTTAATAAGGATCATATAAACAGATTGTATTCCTTCTAAGCTTCATTTTTATATAAAGAATGTTAAATTTGGTTTGGAATTGATTGATTTACATTTTCCGGCGATATCGTCGTGTTCTTGATTGGAATTGATCGGATTCTTTGTTTCCGAAGTTAACTACCAATGCTAGTGATTTGTACGAGTTCCAGAAGTGAATTTGAATCGAAAGCGTTGAAAAATCGAAGGGTTTAAACCTGTTTTGGATCGCCGGAATCCAGGGAGGTCGGCCGGAATCCCGACTGGAATCTGGAAATTCCAGAAACCGGCGAGAAACTGGTCACCTTCTCCAAAGGTCCGGCGAGTTGCCCTCCCCTCTGCCGCCGTTCGATCCACCAGACCCCCACCCCTGTTTTTAAAACTTGTTTTCACTAATTTCCTTTTTCTTTTACTTCAAAATTCATTTTTCTAATTTTCAAAAATTATTTACTTTAGTTTCAAAAATCATTTACTTATTTTTTTTTAATTCTAAAAATTATTTTCTTTAATTATTTTCAAAAATACAATTTGATTTAATTATTTATAATTCATTCTAGTTAATTACTTATGAATTTAATTAATTGATTAAAAATCAATTAATTATTTAATTTAATTTATAAATAGTTAAATAAATGTAAATTCTTTATAATTAATTCTAAAAAAATTCTAAAAATTATTCTTAAGGTTTTAAAAATTATATTCTGATATTTAAAAATCAATTAATATTATTATTAATTGATTTATTTCCATTTATTTCTTATTTTATTCATAATAATTAAACCATTCGTCCGTTTAATACGAAACGAACGCGTATAAACTCAGAAAAATGTTAAGATTTCAATAAAAATACTTTTGAGTCCTCATCTTTTTTTTTATTGTAATGTCATTTGATTTGTGTATCAGTTTGAGTTGGTATCTGATCGAAATGCAGAGTTATAGTAAGAGGTTATCGAGCATACCAGGCAAGTACCCCTAACTTCACTTATCGTTCAAGTGATGTTTAATTCGAATCATATTTTGCAAATATTATATCTTCATTTATCATTCATTTGATATTGACTCTGAACTATATTCTTTCAATTTCCATTCTATTCTACGTTCTGAATAGTTAAATGTTTTATATTTCGCTATAAATTACTCTATACAGTGGAACATTGAATTGAGATTAGCGAATAACTGTTTGTTCTAGTTATTTCGTCATCGATTGTTGAGATAACATTGGCCACGAGAAATGGGGAGTTATATGGTTAAGGATGTCTTTTGATTTGGCTCCTTTGATCAAAATGTTTTATGGATTGGATGAATGCGTAAATGACCGGGACGGACGGTAGAGCGGGGGGCTATTTCTATGTGTTATGTGAAATATTATGACACTATTTTTGCCACAGGCAGGTATATTGCCTTTTTATTTGAGTACTCGTGTTTTGGGGACATGTTTCTATGAATCATGACCTTGTGCTATCATACGGGCTCATCCGCATGTGATAGTACGTCCGTTGGAGTTAGATTCCAATCTAAAAATTATCGTTTATTACTGATCGCTTGTGAAGCTTTTATTATTGATCAAATATTACTGATTTTATCCTGTGGTTCAGTTATTAAAAGAATGTGGTTTATCACTTCAAGCACATACTTGTTTATCAATCTAATCTTTCAGTTAAGCCAGACCAGGCTTGAGATCCAGGTTTGATCAGAAGTCGAGTGCTTGTAAATAGTGGTGTGTATTCCTGGTAGACTGTTTTGGGACGCTTGGATAGTCTAGAGGTTTGTAATAAAATTTGAATAATCAATAAAACTAATTAGACTTATGGTTTGTAATAACATTTGGTTTGTATTAGTGCCTGTTCCATACTATAACCTGTGATCGATCCAGTGCAAGTAAAGGGGTTATATTTATTATATTATTCTGTTGTGATTATTTTATTATGATTTATTGGCTAGTGACCCCAAAATCTAGACCCCGGGTTTGGAGGGTGTCACAAATAATTTGAGACTATTCTCCTTTCCGCTCAGAATAAAAGTATGATTTATATGACAAATGAATATCTAACTAAAAAAAGCCTCACCAGGAGGCAAATTCGATATATTCAAAAATTCGATAAAGAACTAGAGCACCCTTTTAATATTTGAAACACACCTCGAACCTAAATACAATAGAAATGTTCATGTCATGATAAGAAGAAATAAAGTAAACCATTAATAATAAAAGTAGCAGTGGTTTATGTGAGGATGAAACTAATCATACCAACTCAACTTCATTTGTACTCAAAGAGGATATTGGTGCTGCAAAATGTACCTCAGCAGAGAAAAAATTATGGATCTTAATGATGAGACTATCCGAAACTTCCAGTTCCTGTATAATGTATGAACAGACCAGGTCACTCAAGAATACCAACACAACTACAAAATACGAATAAACAGTTAACAATAGTAGTAGTTTTTATAAGCTTACCATCTTCAGTGAACTCGACAAATTCAAAGCGGAGAAGGGAATTTGGATCACCACAGATACGACAATCGACAACCTTGTATACAATAAAAACATTTTGGGGATTTAATTAGGAATATTCCCCAAAATCAAATGCTTTAAGTCTTGAAAAATATAATCGAAAATTTTTGGCTATTACTCGATCAATTGGGTATTAGTTATTACTCAACCAATTACGAATTCACCACTGCCATCTTGAAAATCTGTAAAAAAAGAAAAAATAACAAAGTGAAGGAGAGGGAGAGAATGAAATACACAAAGCGAGATAGATAGAGAGAGGGAGAGAGATACACAATAATTACACACATATCAAGTGAGGATTATACGTTAAAATCAAAATCAAACTCAAAGTTCAAACCCTAATTGAACCCTTGAATCCCAACTCACTTCGGACCATAATTTAGATGGAGAGACAAAGGTAGAAGACCTAATTTGGATAGAAAGAAAGAAGAAGATAAGAGTCAGAGTGGGGTGTACTGATTCCCCCTTTTTATTTTTGTCTCTCAATGAAAATTACATTTGCCGCCTTATACAAGACTTAGCCGCCCAGCTCCAAACTCAAAATTTAACCACAAGGCCTAATATATTTAATTTTGCATAATTTAAATGAGTTACATTAAAGTCCATAAATTTCTACAAAAGTCCATAAATTAATTTATTAAAATCACTTTTAAAAAATAATAATTTTGAGTTACATTAAAGAATATTTTTCAATTATTGTATCATTTCTATGTTAATTATTATTTAGTTAAATTAAAAAATTGTCTTTAATCATCTATGTCATTTTGGTAACATATTTTGACTATACCGCAACATCAAAAAATAGGGGTTGCGATAGACATGGGTTTAGAAGGCTATTATTACACTTTTGTTTGCAACCCTAGTGTGAACGCCCTGAATGCTCTCAAAATCTTAAATGCCCTGAATGCCTCACTCTTACATTTTAGAAAATAAACCCACATTACTCGGCTAAAGTTGTCCACCAGCAGCAAGAAGTATCTGTTTCCTGAAACTATTTCCGGCGTGATTGGACCGCACAAGTCTACATGAACTAGCTCTAGTACTTTCTCTACATTGAAAGAAGATCTACTTGGCACATGCTTCTTTGCCTGCTTTGACACTAGGCATCCGGTACAGACCTCTTTTGGTTGCACGATCTTAGGCAATCCTCTTGCCATCTTTTCTTTGAACATCATAGTAAGAGCTTGATAATTCACATGCCGCATGCGGGTATGCCACAATTCTGAGATATCATCTAATCTACAAAGTAAACATTCAGAGTTCTCTGTTTCAATTAATATCTTGCATAATCGGTTTTATGATCTTTTAATTTTCATGAGAAGATTTTGTTCTTTGTCAAACAACCTCATGAATTCACCTTTAATCACAACATTATTTCCTTCTTCAGTCAATTATCCAATACTGATAATATTACTATGAAGATTGGGAATAAAATATACCTCGTCAAGCATGCGTTCCTGCCCGTCCTTACACTTGAGAAGAATCTGCCTTTTCCTTCAATATCAACTGTTGAACTGTCCCCAAACTTAACTATCCCAGTAATTTGTTCATCAAGAGTCTTAAATTTGGATTTTTACCCGGTCATGTGATTACTAGCTCAATTATCAAGATACCACAAGTTCGAATCTGGTGGATTTTCTTCATTGCTCAAGGCTAGGCGTGGTCTCACATCACTTTCATTCAGTAGAAGGGTATTTGACTCATTTCCTTCTAGTATTGCCAAAAGCAAAGCAAGCTCGTTATCATCTATTCGAGCTAGATTCGATTCTTGTCTATACTCCTTATTTCATTTTAGATTTCGACATTCAGATGCAAAGTGTCCATACAAACTGCAATTGAAGCACCTGACTCGACATTTGTCTCGATTCCTCATAAGTGAAGGTTGGCCATCATTAGTTTTGTTACTGCGATTCTGCCATTCTTCTCTTATTAAGAGAAGTTTGCTTTCATTAGATTCTCTCTTCCGCCATTCCTTTTCTGTTAAGAGTAGTTTGCTGTCATTGGACTCGCCCTTTCCCTTGATTCTTTCATCATGAGCCTTTAATGATCCCATGGCTTCCTTCACTGTTATCTTGTCAAGATCTCCAAAATGCTCCATCGTGGACGTAATTTGGGAAATCGTGTTGGCATGGCTCGAAGCAGTTTCTTAATAATGTATGACTCCTTTATTTGCTCCCCTAGTGCTCGTATATTTGACACGAGACCATTGAGTTTCATGTAAAAGCCATCCAATTGATTTGACTCATTCATACACAAGGCTTCGAATTCCGTCTTCAATGTCTGAACTCGAGCCTTTTTCACCTGCTCTGCTCCCTAACACAGAGTTTTGATCACTTCCCACGCCGCTTTTATGCTTTTATGCTTTTATTTTCGGCGATAGACAGTAACACATTCTCAGGGATACCCTGATACATCATTGCTAATGAAATCTTGTATATCTTCTCTTCAATGGCTGCTTTCGGATCATCTGGTTTAATAGCATTCCATACTCCTTGGGCTTGCACGAATACCTTCATTTTGAGGGACCAAATGGTATAATTTCCTCTGTCTAATATTGGATAGCTCAACCCGAATGACCCTCCTTTCACTTTTTCTGGATCCGCATTCGACATCTTTGATGATTCTTCCGTGACCTGGTTTATGCTCTGATACCAATTATAGCATATACTATGACTGTTTGATATGTAAAACTGGTATTATAAACTTCACAAATGCTGTCAAAGATCTTATATTTATTGAAACAAATAGTACAACTTAAATAAGGAAATGTAAAACCACTAAACTGCTAGTTACTTTCTAGAAACTAGGCACCACGATATAACAGAATCCTAAACATATTCTACCACCAACTTATTATGAAAAATCCTATAAACAATCTAGAAATAAGACTGAGTCATGTATACAAACATTTTAGACAATACTAAACCAACGTTATTATTTTATGTTTAAGTTTTAAACCCAACAGTAAGCTGACTCTCTGAGCTCCAGTTTTGGGAATATTCTGATTTGGTTGCTTATTATTTACATTAGTGTTATACGTTGTTAGATGATACGGACAGCTGTGAGGGCTTTGAATGACAAGAACCGTTCAAGCCGACAAAATGCTGTTATCTAAGTAGAAAGGTTGCTATTTACATGGAGACCGAGTTCCATGTGCCAAAAACACCCCTTTATGAATTTGAGTTGACTGACAATCTAAGATAGATGAAGAGTTTTGGACGACCCGTTTTAGCCCGACATTCGTATACATGGTGGAGGATCTCAAGAAAGACTACAAGAAAAGGGGAAGTAAGATATCAAACAGTGTTGGAGAAGGCAAACTTGGTGATGAGGAAATCAACCAACTCCCCCAGAAATTCAGAGATATTGAAAAGGAACTTAATGAGGCTGAATTGAAGAAGGAGGATAGGGAGAAGGCCTTGTCAGCATTACCATCTGAGCAAGCTGCGGATGCCCACAAGAATCAGGGTTGGTTCTATGTTAAATCCGATCATGGCCATATCATACAAGATTTAGTATAATAATTATTCTTTTATTAATTATTCAAAAATTTTGTACCTCCCTGATTATCATTTTTTTATATTTATTTTGTATAATAACGATTCTTTTAAAGTGGCACAGAGTTATGGTAAATGCAAATATTTATATTTTTTGTGTGATTTGATATTTTAAGTATCACGTGTTCCCCACTCTTAAGTACAAACCATAACTCACGTAAATAAATAAAACTCATTATTTACATTATCAAACTGAACAAGAAATCATGTTAGTATTTTTATCCCATTCACTACAAACAACAAGGCAAAAAATGACTAGATGGCATCGGTCGTTTTTAGTACCGACCAAATACGGTTGGTTTTAATTAAATAAGACCGAAAAAATAGTAGTTTTTCTGAAGCTAGTCATTTTAAAAAAAATGTCGTATTTAGCAAAATATGACCGGCTAAATATGATGATATAAATATGACTCTATTTCATTAAAAATGATGAATGCAGGTTATTGTTAAATATAATATGACCCTATTTTCTTGAAAACGAAGGGCACCTAGTTTCTATTTAATATAAAAATTACTGAATTTTGTTGGAAAGAAGCGCACTTATTTTTCGTGTAATCTGATTACGGCCAAATTTATTGTTATTTATGGTGCATATTAAATTCTACAGGCTTACCTGATTGTTTTGAGCTTATTAATTTAACTCGATTATGTTATTTGAATATAACTCGAAATAAAAAAATTTGTTACTTCTTGCCATAAAAGTCTCCTAACATTGCAACAAAAATATGCAAAAACAAATGAACTACATTACATAATAACTCACGAAATACATACACCTGTCACGGAATAATTATCCGAAAGTCACAAAAATGGAAAACATGATACCATTAGTTAAAATAGTTAAACAATACAAAAAGATTTCTAAACACGCAAAAGATTGCCCAAAGTTCACTAAATAACATTTAAAATCTTCACAGTACCAAAAGCGAGGATTAAACAACGGGAAAGAGTTCTCGACCTGGGTCGATGTCTTCACCTTATTCAACTGTCATAAAAAAAAGTTATATAATCTTCATATTGATTTACATATCAATAATAAATATTTATAGTATAGATTGAAAATGGAAAAAAATCTAACAAAACAGTACATTCAAGAAAAAATTATAAATAAACAAAGTAGTACTTGCATTCTTAAAAGTACACAAAATTGATTTGAAATGTTCTACCTAAAACTAAACTTTAGTTTTGTTGATCTCAATGCTCATAAAATCTTGAATATAAAACTGGTACTAAAAGCAAGTAACTTGCAAAAATAAATCATGATGATACACACAAATGCTCCCCAACCAAAATCTAAACTAATATATCATTATAAACACACGAACATATCATGGTAGCTGTATCTCACCAAAACAAATAAGCATATTAACTATTTAAAAACAATTGCACACTAAATTACCAAAGTCAGCTAGGAGTGTCACACTTGGACACATGTCTATCAAACTTCTATTATTTGCACTCAACAATTTATCAAACTACATATAAGTGTCCAAGTGTTCATGCTCAGTGTCTAAGTGTCAATTTATAGATGCATTATATGATATTAATATATTAGAAAAATTACCTTTAAGATAATCTTTTCATTTTCTTTTATAATAAGGCCAAGCGCAGTAGCAGCTGTACGCATATAAAGGCTATCCCTTGAATATTGACTTAGTTATGGAAAAGTAGCAGAGGCTAGCTTGTAGATTTCCTCATCCAGAAAAAAAAAATCTAACTTCGCATCCCCGTATCCCAGCAACTCCGCGAAGGTCACTATAAGGACAAAAACTAAATGTGATGGACTAATTGTGACATAAAAATGGAGCGCTTAAATGTGACAGATCATGTTACATTTAATTATATGACATATTTGACTTTGACTATTTTATAAATATGATGGATTTTATGATAATAAAAGTAAACATTGACCACGAGAGCTTTCCCCCTAATTATCAGAAATAAAAAATGTGGCCAACACGGTCAATACTTTTGTATGTGACCAAATCTATCATGTTTATTTACACTTTAAATTTGACGGAATCTATTATATTTATGTGTATATTAAAAAGTGACTGAATCAGTTATATATAGTAGTGTTATATGTCACTACTAGAATTATGTGAATAGAGATCAGTCCTTAGACATCGGTTGCTTAGACGACCGATGTTAAAGTTCTTTTAGACATCAGTTATTTTTAAAATGATGTTACTGCATGTATTAGACATCGGTCGATAAAATAACCGTTATCGATAGTAATTTTAAAAAAATGAAAAACGTGAATTAATAGAATAACCGTTGTCAATTTTTTGTAGACATCGGTTTGAAACTACAACCGTTGTTAATGATTAATTTCAAAAACATAAAAAAAAACACGCGTATACTTCCTCCCCCATTATTTTCTAAATATTTCCCCCTTAACAACAAAAATAATTCCCCCTTTATTTCCAAATTATTTCCCCATCACTCTCTCCCAGCTCTCTTCGTCTCTCGCATCTCTCTCTTTCTCGTTCTGTCTATATATCTCTCTCTCCCTCTCCCTCTCTCTTTCTCATTCTCTTTCATCTCTCTATCTCTCTTACCATATTTCTATTGTTAAAACCCTAATTTATATCATCATATCATATTGCAAGTAATTAGGATTCCAATTAAACCCTAAATTGTAAATCTTCAATTAATCAAACTCTTGTTGTGTGAAACCCTAATTTCTCTACACAGCTTGGATTAGTTTGTTTAATTGTGTTTTATTTTCTTTATCATGGGTTTTCTATGTACTTACTTTTTATTGGTTTGTTCAACAAGTTTTGAAACATCACTACCCATCTCAAATCTCCTAGACTCATGGTATTTTCTTGTTTTTTAAAGCAAATAACAGTATTCATGAGTTACTCTTATTGTTTGTGAATCTCTATGTTTATAAAGTAGTCAAAGGATTTAATGCTCTTGCTTAATTATAAGTCTTTTTATGTCATTTTTATTCTCGACACATACGATTATGCATCTTTATTTTTCTTAATATTAATATTCTTTAATATTAATATTTCTTTGTTGTTTGTTTTTGCTTTATAGATGTTTTTATTAATCCAAGTAGCATACTTTGCTGCTGCACAGAGTGTTCGTGATTCACTAATCTTTTACGGGAATGCGACATATGATTTCTGTGAAAAGGTGAATGTAAAGCAAGCATACTACTTGTCCATGGAATTTCTACAGGTTAGATGCTAGTCCATCTTTCTGTCAAGTGTTTAAGTCATATTGTTATTGTTGCGTTGTCATCTTGGTAGTAGTAAATGTTATTTTAGCGATAACTTGTCAATTTTGAGTATGCTCTCTTATCGATGAACTACTAATGTTGCATCTATTATTTCTTTTAATTAGGGAAGATCACAACAGGTAAGATTTCAGCTACATTATTATTTTCATGCTTTTGCCAAATATTTTCTTAGGAAAATTACAACCAATATAAAGTTACCAGTTTTGCATCGAAAGTGAAAGGTGTAGCTCTTTGACAACGATTTGCATCAGAAGTGAAAGGTGCAGCTATTTGACAACAGTTCTCTATAAATCTGATATTACATTGTAGTATGGAATTTTTTTTGACAGACTAGGTGTTTAGTTTTAATAAAGTGCACTATGTTGTACCTAATTATCGTTATGTTCATTCAGGAGTAAATATCACCACCTATCCTGGCATTTGAAAAGATAAAGAAAATATTTCATCATTAGCTACAAGTTCGCTGACAATGGTCCGAGAATGTGTCTAGAGTAGATATTTACTAATGATGATGCTGTAGTGGTGCATCCAGAAAAGTGTAAATGATTATGAAAATGATTGGGATTAATACCCAAGTTAAGTAAAAATTTACAATAGGTTTAATGTCCATTGTGGATGTGCCGGAGAATGCTACTTGGATTGATAGATATCTTGGTATCATAGAGTTTGCTGGTATTATTGTATGGATTCTGCATCAGGTTTCTAACTACATAACTGACAAGTACAATCTGACTCTGTACATTTCTATCAGTCAAAATATGTTTATCCGTATCTTTATAAATAGCTTTATATTTAATCCCTCTGTTTCAAGTTTACATCTTGTTTTCATAATTTCTGATCACAGGGTAACAAACTCGAATCTTTTGACTAATTGATTACTGATATAATTTATAGGAGATAGATAGTTACCGGTGGTTTCTAATTAGTACTGCAGGAAGCACAAGTTCTATCTCTAACTTAGTCTTCCATTTGATGATATAAATAATTTAAGAAATTATTTTCGGCAACAAAATTCTATCTTTCCTTCATTACTACAGATAAAGCTAGTGTATATGAGTTATATTTCCAATCTCTTGCAGTCAAAAAACAACGACGGATCAACACACACTGATTTTATACCTCAATCAGAACCAGCTATGAGCCCTGCCATTGAAAGAGCAGTTTCAGGAATGTCTTCTCCAAGATATAACTCTTAATTTTACAAGAACGCCAAGGTTTCTTGAACTTCTCTATATACCTCTCCAACTACCCAGGTCCGGGATATGTCAGGGTCATTCGGTTGGGCACCCTTTCTTGCTTTGCAGTCTTAAAACTCATTTTTGACTATGCTTCTGCTACTATCAAAATACAGAATGAAGAGTGTTCCCCTGATTGATCTTGGGGATAGGAAAGATCGAGAATATTATAACCCAGTCCGCTATTATTCACATGTTAGAGGAATGTGCTAGTCTACAATGGTTTGAAAGTTGGGGTACTAAAAAACTTTCAGATCTTGGTCTTCCTCTGATGAAGCCTAATCGCATTGTGAAGGTACTATCACTTGCAATACATATGCATTTATCTTTATGATTCAATAGATAAATGACCATGATATATATTCTCTGTCGTGTAAGTAAGATTAAGGTGGGTTGGTTTAAATCTGGTCAGGGCTTTCCCGAATCTAGCTAAAAATATGATTTAGGGTTGAGAAGGATCATCAATTATAATATAATGCACAGAAAACAGCCGTATTTACCTTAGATACTGGTCGATTACATAGAGTTTTTGCTATAATTAATTGGGAACACGCCACTTTTTGGTTCTTTGATCAGTATCTGGACTGCTGGTCATATAAATGAGGACGTGGTCTGAACATTAATGCAATGAACAGAAAGGAGACCATGTCTCACTGTACCTGCTTGATCTCTGAGGGACATATGTTCTTTTATTCTTTTTACTTCACCATTTCCTTTTATGTGGGTATTTATTTTGATGATTGAAGGCTTATCTAGTTAATTTGGAGCAGAATTAGTGACATTATGTCCGTTATTTTTTTCCTTCCAGAGATAACCAAGATTTGCAAGGATGTTAAACTTTTTATTTTATCTAGCTGATAATGTATTTGGTACTCTGAATATTGGCATGGACTTGCTAGACTGGTGTTCCTGCTTCTAATTGCAGTGGTAGAGGAACCATGTTCCTGTGTTGTTAACTTTTAATTTTCAATAATGTGATAATTTAGGTGTTTAATCATACTATTTTTAGCGGACATTAGTAACTTATATGTTACCTTCTTTTGTTTGTCTCATTCATAGGTTTTAAAGATCTCAAGATTGGATGGGGTGAAAAGGTTAAAAATTAATTGTCATTGGTCAAGAACATGAAGAACAAGAAGACTAGCCTGCATGAAATGGCTGGCTTGAGTACTAGGAATATGGTTGATTTTATACATCGAGATTAGTTATACTTATCACGGGAATAGTTTTTTAGAATGATAGACGTATTGGAGATTAGTTGTACACTTTGAGAATTTGTTGATCTTGAATTCAATTGGGTAATAATATATATGTATTGGTTGAGTTTTGAGAATTAAGTTTTTTCAGTATGGTGGTTAATGGATTGTCTAATATTCTATGTTAACTATGTTAATACAGGGATATCAGGAACATGTAAAAACGGCAATAACATCAATTCTAGAATAAACAACTGATATCTATTTTTAAAATTAACATTGGTTATATTAAAGAAAATGATGTAAAAATAGATTTTTAATAACGATTACATATATATAACCGATGTCTAATCTCATATTTGACATCGGAAGTTTTCCAGAACCGTTATGAAAGTCTGTCTTAGACATCGGGTAAAAACCGATGTCTATGAAAATTACATTTAACATTAGTCGCGAAAATATCATACTTTTTTTACATATCTATGTCTAAGGTATTTTTTCTAGTAGTATGTGACTGAATCCATCAAATTTATCCTTATAATTTTTTAGAGTAGTTTTCCCCTACTACGTCCCACTACACCATAAAATGCCTATTGTAACACCAAAAAAACGTTGCATTAGGGGGTAAATATGTTGCTTTTGCCCCACTTTTAAGCTAAGGTAACATTTTCTTAAAGATAGGGTTTTCCATGTTGCCTTAGGGGTCTAAGGTAACATCTTTGGTGCCTAAGGCAACATCGTATTCTAACTTGTTTATATATTGCCTTAGCTTGCTAATGCAACAGAAAGAGAGATCAGTTGTAACTTATTTTTTATGTTACCTTAGAGTTCTAAAATGTTTTTCAAAAAGTGGGACCCAAATTAGGCCCACAAGGGGCCCGCTGTGGGGCCCACTGTAACATTTTACAAGAAATAAAATGAAAAATTACTATTTAAAGGTATACCATTTCATTACCACAAACGAATCTATTTCAACATAATCCAAACATATACCAATACATTCCTTTAGATATCATATAAATTGATTCTATTTGTAATGCACAAACTAAAAGATAACTTATTTCTTATAATTAGTAGCAAACAATAATACATCATTAATCGATAATTGATCTGTCCATAATTAAACAAAACACACTGATAATTGTTGGCCTTGAGTCAAGTATTCTCTTCTTATTAATCAAAATTTCCACGAGTCGTCCTTCCATGCTTTACCAAATTTGCATCTGGTTATTCACAATCGGACCAGAAGGCACAACCGACAATTTCTCGGCTTGGCACCTACAAAATTCATTGAGCATAGTCTCAGTAGTTAGATAATTAACTCATTTTACATAGAATTTTGAATATTAACATAGCTAAACACAAATAGAAATATACTTCTCTTAAGCTAAACATAAAACATAGCCAGACATTAAAATATACTTGTTCCGTATGATTCTTAAGCTCCTGCATCTCCTTTCCACTTTCCTCAGCAAATTTCGCTACTTCCGCTTTAAAACCCCTATTTTCCTTCATTTGGACTGCAAAAAACCTCTTCTTCTCTTTATCCCACTCCTCCACCTCCTGCATTTCACTCTTCAAAACCTTAGTTTTCGACAAAATGAGTTATAACCAAATGAATTCAATCACTGCATCTCAACCAACAACTATAACAATATCATTACGAGAAACAGCTAAATCGATAAATACGAAAAACCAAAAACAACCTGAATTGTTGGAAAATGTCTGTATATTCAGAATCGAGGAGATCAATTCCAGAATTAATCAACAAAATAAGGAAATACTTAGAAGCAATCTATTGTTGGAGATTCAAACACCGATGATCGGCTAATTGAATTGAAGAGATTTTGGAATTGATATGAGAGAGACAAGTGTACGGGAAATTTAGGCAGCCGGATATGAGAAGCAGAGAGATCGTTGGAGTTTGAGATTTGAGAGAGGAGGGTGTAAGTTTAGGGTTATTGAAATTTTGGGGGGCCTTTTACCCAAAATTTGGGCCACCTTTTAGTTAAATTTTTGCCCCGTTTTATAAAAAAATTACTGCCCAAAATGTTTCACAAAATATATTATGTTTTATTTTTTAATAAATAAAAATTTAGTTATAATTTTACAAAAAAATTAATTACTTATTTCTATTTCTTTACTTCTAAAAATTCGTATATATATACTTTTTATTTTTAAAACTTCTATAGTAGTGCTCATCTTAAAAACGAGGAATTTAAATTATTTTTAATTTTATTACTTTTAAAGTTCAATTTTTAAGTTTTTTATATTTACTACTTTTAAAGTTCAATTTTTATATCACCTTAAGTATTCTTATAAAATTAAGATTTAATTTTAAAAATATTATATATATGTTTTAATACTCTAAGTTAACATTTTGACAAGAATGTTACAAGCCGCAACACTTTTTACCTAGTGCAATATCACATTTTTAGCTAAGGTAACACAAAAAATACAATGTTAAATTAGCTCATGAGTACCATATCTACAGTAACATATTAGGTAACATTCTTGAAGAGGGGCGTTGCAATACCCCACCTATGGCGTAGTGTCCCTTACCCTCTCATAGCGTGATCTCTCTTCTTTTTCCCTTTACAGCAGCTGTTCTACTTTCTTGTCCATGTATGAATGTTTGATTGATATTTCTTGTAATCGTGCATGGGTCTATCTTTATAGCCGATACAAATAGCTGATAAAACTCATTATCAAAGATTTCTTATAATCAGGTATGTGTTTACAACATTAAAATTATAATACATACAACATGATAATTTTATATTTAGCTATAAAGCATCATAGCTTTATTGATATAAAAATTTATTATTTGAATTCACTTTTTGATGTTGCCTTAGGCTCATATATTTACTAGTTAATTTTCTATTTTAACTTTTTTGCTTTAGACATAATATCTATGTGTTTATTATGCAAAATTAAATAAATAATTGATTAATTTGTATATGTGCATTGTAGATGTCATCGGATCGAAGTTGGATAAGCCATAGTGATAATGGTAGAGGTGGTTTATCTAATGAGTATAAAAGAGATGTTGATAATTTTTTGGAGTTTGTGCAAAGAATAAAAGATTCTGCTGGAAATATATTATGTCCTTGCAATGAGTTTAAAAATTTATTTTGGAGGACTGAAGATGAGTTAAAAATGCACTTATATCGATTTGGCATTATTGAGTCGTACACAAGATGGTATTATCATGGAGAAAAATCCAATGTTCACAACCATTATTCCATGAGAACAAATCAGAATGATGAAGGTGATGCGTATGATGCATTCGAAATGCTAAGGGGCCTTGGGGAAGCATAAATGAAATTGAAGATATGGATGAAGAACCGAATGAAGAAGCATCTAAGTTTTATAATATGTTGAATCAGGCCTCAGTACCGCTTTCTCCTAATCATGAAAAACATACAAAGTTGTCATTTGTTACGAAGTTGCTGCACTTTAAGAATAGACATCATTGTAGTGAAAAGGGTTTTGACGAGTTACTTGAGCTGATTGGATCTGTTTTGCCCGATAAACATACACAGCCTGAAAAATACAGTAAAGTTAAAAATATGGTAAGTAGTCTAAATATGGGGTATAAGAAGATTGATGCTTGCGAGAATGATTGTATGTTAATGTTATTTGTTATTAGATGGTAAGGACAGCTGTGAGGGCTTTGAATGACAAGAACTGTTCAAGCCGTCAAAAGGTTGCTGGCTAAGTCGAAAGGTTGTTGGTTACATGGAAACCGAGTTCCATGTGCCAAAAACACCCCTTCATGAATTCAGGTTGACTCACAATCTTAGACAGATGAAGAGTTTTGGACGACCCGTTTTAACCAGACATTTATATACATGGTGGAGGATCTCAAAAAAGACTACAAGAAAAGGGGAAGTAAGATATCAAATAGTGTTGAAGAAGGCAAACTTTGTGATGAGGAAATCAGCCAACTCCCCCAGAAATTCAGAGATATTGAAAAGGAACTTAGTGAGACTGAATTGAAGAAGGAGATTAGGGAGAAGGCCTTATCAGCATTACCATCTGAGCAAGCTGCGGATGCCCAGAAGAATCAGGGTTGGTTCTATTTTAAATCTGTTCATGGCCAAATCACACAAGATTTAGTATAATAACTATTCTTTTATTAATTATTCAAAGATTTTGTACCTCCCTGATTATCAATTTTTTATATTTATTTTGTATAATAACGATTCTTTTAAAAATGGTAGAAAAAATGTTAAAACTAACAACTTTTTGGTGCAAATGGTTGAAAATACCCATTCAGGAAGTCCAAATGTGTATCATTAGTAATTTTCTTAGATATCCAATTCTCAATTACGTATTACACTTACCTAACTACAAAATGCGTAACAAAAACGGTAATTTTCAGCCATGTGTTTTGAAAATGGGTATTTTCAACCATTGCCCCCAAAAAATGGGTATTTTTAAACTTCACCCAAAATGGCACGGAGGTATGGTAAATGCAAATGTTTGTATTTTTTGTGTAATTTGATATTTCAAGTATCATGTGTTGCCCACTCTTAAGCAGAAACCATAACTCAGATAAATAAATAATACTCATTATATACGTTATCAAACCGAACAAGATATCATGTTACCATTATTTTCCCATTATCTACAAAAAACAAAGCATAAAATGACTAGACAACATCGCTCGTTTTTAGTACCGACCAAATACGGTTGGTTTTAATTAAATACGACCGCAAAAATAGTAGTTTTTCCAAAGCTAGTCATTTTAAAAAAAGCATCGTATTTAGCAAAATACTAGCGGCTAAATATGATGATATAAATATCACAGGCTTAATAGGACCGCTCTATTTCGATGAGTTCGTATTTAGTATATTTGAAATTTAAATTTTCAGCAAAAAAAATGAATTTTTCGCTCATAAAAATAAACATGACTATCTTTGGTCATAAATCAGATACGACTTAGTTCTGTTATAATTTAAATATGACCATTTTTCATTGGTATATACATATAATCGATGGTCGTTTGACGTTTAAAAATGAAAGATTTCGGTTGAAATATAGTTAAAATATAGTTACAATTGTTCTTGGTTGTAACTTTGAGTTTTTTATAAAAATATGACTCTATTTCACTAAAAATGATGAATGCATGTTTTTGTTAAATTTAATATGACCATATTTTGTTGAAAACGAAGGGCACCCGGTTTCTGTTTAATATAAAAATTACCAAATTTTGTTGGAAAGAAGTGCACCTATTTTTTGTGTAATCGAATTACGGCCAAATTTATTGTTATTTATGGTGCATATTAAATTCGACAGGCTTAGTTGATTGTTTTGAGCTTATTAATTTGACTCGATTATGTTATTTTAATATAAGTCGAAATAAAAAAAAAATTGGTTGCTTCTTGCCTTAAAAGTCTCCTAATATTGCCACCAAAATATGCAAAAATAATGAACTACATTGCATAATAAGTCACGCAATACATACACCTGTCACGGAATAGTTATCCGAAAGTCACAAAAATGGGAAACATGATACTGATAGTTAAAATAATTAAACAGTACCAAAAGATTTCTAAACAGGCACAAGATTGCCCAAAGTTCACAAAATAGCATTTAAAATCTTTACTGTACCAAAAGCAGTTCATAACTGATGATGATTAAACAACTCAAAAGTGGTCTTGACCATGGCCGATGTCTTCACTTTATTCATCGTTGATGGTGCCGTCCATCATAGTCACAGTCTAACGAGCCTCCTGCAGAAAAATCAGGTAGAAGTTAGCTAGAAGAAAGTTCAACTGTCATAAAAGAAAGTTATGTAATGCTCACATTGATTTACATATCAAGAACAAATATTTATAGTGAAGATAGAAAATGGGAAAAAATCTATCAAAAAGTACTAAAATCAAAATAGTACGTTCAAGAAAAAACAATAAATAAACAAAGTAGTACTTGCACTCTTAAGAGTACAAAAAATTGATTTAAAATTTTCTACCTAAAACTCAACTTTACTTTATTGATCTCGAAGCTCATAAAATCTTGAATAATAAAACAGGTACTAAAAGCAAGTACATTGCAAAAATAAATAATGATGAAACACACAAATGATACCCAACCTAAATGTAAAATAATATATCATTATAAACACACGAACATATTATGGTAGCTTTATCTCATCCAAAATACACATGCAAAATGCACATGACAACTTACCTTTAGTAGGCCACCCACTAAGCATGTCATATACTAGGAATCAATAATTGTCCACAAATGTGTCACTTTAATGATAAAATTTATGTGTGAGAATTTGACATATGTTTCCACTCCGGTATGCCACAACAATTTTAATTCATCAATTAAAGGACTAAGATAAACTTGTAAGTCATTTGTCGGATCCGATGGCCCGCGAATCAGAAGAGGCATGAACATATTTGGAGCCTTTGTATATATAGAGGGAGGAAGATTTTACACAACAACCACAACCCGATATACAGTGTAATAATTTGTGTGGTTATTGCGAAACGGATCCATTTCATTAGTAGGAAGCGCGAACCATACATTTTTAATCTCTCCTAAAAATATTTAAAATCACCGATCAAACTCTTTCCATTCATTTCTATCTAGTTGGTGACTTAATTCACCTTCAACTACAGTTCTATCATGGTGCATCTCATTGCTTTTTGCAGTCTTCTCAGTCATGAATAAATGTTGCAATCATGGTAATAGGAAAGTAACGCAATATCTTTTACGGGATCTTCTTCTTTTTAGCTTCGAAGAAAGGTACAGGTGTAGCTTGGAAGATAACTACAGGCATAGATAGGAATTTAGGTGCGGGTGTAGCTTGGATTCATAAATAGCTACAAGCGTAACTTGAAAATGGAATTTGTTACAACTTGTTTGTAGTCTTGAATTGGAATCACATAATGTGGTTTGGTTTATAGATGGATTACATCATGTACGAACTATACATGAGGATGTAGGTAAAGATTTGTGTACCTAGATTTAAATCCACATATGGATTATATGTGAAGAGTAGGCATGAACTTACCTTATGGATGTACGCAATATAATCAAAAATCAGTTTCTTTTAGCTATAAACCACCGAAAACCGTGGATTTTACAATATAATCAATCTCTTCCTGTCGGTGGATTTTAAACTCTTCGAAATTGTTTTCAGCCATTAAATTTATATAAAAATGACTACACTAGCTATTGCTTTTATTCCAAGCCAACTTTCCAGCTTATCCCTTCATCATTTAGGTAAAAATTTGAATACCTCCCCCTCTTGATTTTCGTTAAAATTTAATTTTCCTGCTTCTAGATTAAAGTCACTGATACGGTCAAATATTGTTACCAAAAATGGGCAGGAGCCTGGCCATTTATTCTTAATTTTCTAGAATTCTTACAAACAAAGTAGATTTAATAATGTAGGTTAAACACAAAAAATGGGGAACAAGCTTAAACAAATATAAGATAATAGTGTCAAAACTTAATTACATTCATTCCCTACAAATGTGTTAAAAACTATCACACAAGTACCAAAATATTACATCAAGTACCAAAATATTACATCAAGTTTAAGATGGACGTTCCATAGCTTGCTTAAAAGCACCAAGTACCAAAACTGAGTGACTCAATGTTTAATAAAATACTACTCATACAGATGACACTAAAACAGATTTTGGTCAAGGTGGTGTTTGTCCTCCATGTCCACTAAAAGCCTTGTATGCTCACCTGGAACCATTTTTGGGGTACCACCCTACAGAGACAAAGAATAACATGACCTTAAGTAATTTTTTAAGACTACCAAAATTTAGATTTTTGTTCCAAGATGCACACAACTCAATTATAATGAAGATGATAGGTAAATTCACTTCTTACAAATTAAAAATAGTAAAAGATGTTTGATAATGACATTATTATCATATTAGTATCGTAACATAAAACTTAAATAAGCATGAAAAATCATGAAAATATTTAAAATGTAAAACTAACATTCAATAATCTAATTAAACCTACTAACGAGCAGTAAGCAAGAAAAAAAATACAAAGTCACCAGAAATCTTTATCACAGAAAAAAAAAGATTAACTGAGGACTAAAAAGATTTCCCATTCGAACACCAATATATAGAAAGTAAAAATTCATATCGAACAAAACTAAAACACCCTCCTCTTAAAGGGAAAGACATATATATATACATTGAAAAAGATTTCAACATAAACATACTAAAAACTTGAACCCTAATTTGTAAATATTTAGAAAGTTGATTAACTTGAATAATTAAAAAAGGATAAATTAAAAAAATTAGTCTTTTTATACACTAAAAAGGGTTAAATTAAAAATTTAGGAAGTAAATATATAATAAAACCATGGACACCAATTTTTTACTCTTCCGTTATATTTTTCCTTGCATCAAATCTACTAACCTATTACTAATTAACAAAAACATACCTAATTCAAGTTAATTTTTATAAACAAATAGTATAAACAAATAAACAATAATTTTTATATTTTTTAAAATCATTTTAATGATTTAATTCAAGTTATTTTTCCATCAAGCGGATAAAGTTAAGAAATATATTAAACTACTTCATATTTGAACACTACATTTAAATTATTAACAATTAAAATTTAACTTTTCATTTAAATTATATCAATTAATATTTCATATATGTGATAAATAAACAAACATCATAATCAAAGTATAAGTAGTTGAGAAATGATACTTACTTGACTTCAAATAGAAGAAAAATGGTAGAAAATTAGAAGGAAAGTAAGTGGATATGGGAGAAAAGGAAAGTATGGACAAAAACAAATGGGAGAGGAAAATGCTCGAGTTAATTTGTTGGAGACTAAATTGCACAACGTGGGGTAGTTTATATAAAATCCACCAAAAAGTGGTTAGCATTTATATATTCAACCACGAACCGTTGTTTTTATTAAAATGACCATTGTATTCATATTTAAAGTTGTTTTCTAATTAATTTAAAAGCGACAAGATGTTCACTTTTATTTTCTAATTTCAGACTTCATTGTGGCGATAATTTTCCAGCCAAAAACTGGCGGTTACTTGTGATTATAAAAGCCACCTACTAAAAGTCACCGCTAATGGGCTAATATTTAGGTGGCTTATATTTATGTGAGTTGATCTTATTATTAGGAAACTTACAATTGACTATAAATTGATACACCATTTGTGAAAAAAAATTGTACAACTTTTTGGGATACCTATGTTGGATTTTATTTAATATGAAACTTGTAATTTATCTAGTTATTTGTTTATTCAGCATTTAGGCAGTTTGAATAAGTCTTAGGAGAGTAGAGAATTTTTAGGAGATGCACACGATAGCTTCAGAGTTGTGGTAGGAGTACTCTGTTACGTGTGCCTAGTTTTTAGCTATATTACTTTTGCTTGTTATTTATATTGTCCTACTTTGCTTCGGATAATAGAAGTGTGTGTGATTCCACGCAAGTTTCTTTTGTTTTTCCAATTTATATTTAAACACCTATATCTATATACTATATTTGCTATCAGAGCTTGGGAACATTTCATGCCCAAGTATATGCCAAAAATAGAAACGATAGACGTAAACAAGCTAAAGGAAGGGACGATCAGTTTGAACTACCCAACGCTGACAAGAGAAAACTATATGGCCTGGGCAATTAAAATGAAAGTCTTTATGAAGGCTCAAGGGGTGTGCAATGCAGTAGAAACAAAAGAGAATGATGCTGTGGTCGAGGACAAAGAGGAAAAAATCGCCTTGGCTGCTATATACCAGGGGATTCCAAAAGATATCTTGTTATCTATCGCTGATAAGGAGACTGCCAAGGAAGCATGGGTGTCTATCAAAACCATGTGCCAAGGTGCTGAGCGTGTAAAAATGGCCAAAGTTCAGACATTGAAAAGTGAATTCGAATCTCTAAGCATGAAAGACGGTGAATAATTGGAATACTTCTATTTGAGGTTGGACGGATTGGTAACCAACATTCGAGCTCTGGTAGAGGAAGTTAAAGACAACTATGTTGTCAAAAGACTGATGTGTGCCGTGCCTCAAAGGTTCCTGCAAATTATTTCAACCATAGAACAATTCAGTGATTTGGAAACTTTGAGAGTTGAAGAGACTATTGGCTCCATGAAGGCTCACGAGGAGCGAACAAAGAGACAAGGAGATGATGGAAATGGACAATTATTGCTCACGAAGGTGGAATGGTCCAAAAGAGAGAGTCTTGAAGGAAAATTACTATTGATAAGAGAAGAGTGGATCAAGCGAAACAACAACAAAAGAAGTGGTGAAGGTTCATCCAATCAGAGGTATCGACGAAATGCTAGAAATCGTGGGGGCTATGGCAAAAGTAAGGTGCGTTGCTATAATTGCAGTGGTTACGGTCATTACGCGGCGGATTGTAAGAAGCCACGAAAGGATAAGGATCAAAAGCAAGAAGTGAATATGAGTCAAATTGAGGACAATGAGCCTGCTTTGTTGATTGCTGAACAGGAAGATACAGAGAACAATGTTATGGTGGTGAGCGAGGGGAAGGTAATGCCAAAGTTGGGACAAGATCTTGAGAGAATGGAGTCGAATATGTGGTATTTGGACAATGGTGCAAATAAACACATGTCCGGACAACGCTCAAAATTTTGTAATCTTGATAAAAATATGACAGGCAAAGTAAGGTTAGGTGATGGTTCAACAGTGGATATAAAGGGAAAAGGCTCAATCGTTTTTGTTTGCAAAAATGGGGAGGAACGGCTACTTAAGGAGGTATACTACATTCCCATGCTTCAAAACAATATAATTAGTCTTGGACAATTATCTGAAGTTGGGTATAAAGTAGTTTTGAATGGTAATTTTCTGTGGGTTCGTGACACAATAGGAGAGCTCTTAATGAAGGTTAAAAGATCACCAAACAGGCTATACAAAATAATTATTGAATCGGGAAAAGGTATGTGTCTAACAGTAAAATCAGATGAATTTCCTTGGTTGTGGTATTCGCGTTTAGGCCACGTAAATTTTCAAGCCTTGTCTTTGATGCATTCGAAGGAGATGGTGTACGGACTGCCAAAATTTGCACACCCAGATGGCGTGTGCACAGATTTTTTGATGGGGAAACAGACGCGAAAATCATTCCCAACTCAAACTAGTTATCGTGCAAAGCTGGCACTTGAAATTGTGCACGCAGATCTCTGTGGCCCAATTTCCCCAGCAACAACAGGAGGAAATCGGTATTTTTTGTTGTTGGTCGATGATTACAGTCGTTGGATGTGGGTGTATATGTTGAAGAGTAAAGATCAGGCATTGTTGATGTTCAAACGGTTTAAGGTGCATGTGGAAAAGGGAACAAACAAACGTGTGAAAATGCTCAGAACGGACCATGGCGAAGAATTCTGCTCCCAGGAATTCAAGAATTTATGTGAAGACCACGGAACTAATGTAAAATCAAGTTATCACTTTGCAAAACTCTATTTAAATACAATTTGTTAGAACTTAAACTAGTATTCATTTCTTAAATGATAAATTTCTTATAGTAAGATATTTTTGTTAGATATCGGGTAAAGCTAAACAACATAATCGTGTTTTTTATTAGTACCAATATAAATAAATCGATACTTTACATATCCCCTGAGTTTATAATACCCTTCATGATGCATATATAATTGCAATAACATTCTGCAAAGTCACGTCCTTTTCTAAATAATACACTAACATAATCGTGTTTTTAGGGATGTACGCAGTTAGTGAAACCGAAACTCAAGCTAGTGAGAGCCAAAATAAAGTTAGCGATACTCAAAAAAAGAAAAAAGTGTTATGGAGGTGTGATCTTTTAAATAAAACTTTTCTAGAAGGAGGAATTTAGCACTAGTGGTAGGCTTGGTAGCAATCTTATACCAACTTCATGGATAAAAATGGGAGAAATTCCTAATAAAACCCACAACTTTGAGGTTGACTCTAGACAAATGAAAAATCGATATGAATATTTAGGATCTCCATATTTTTCTTGATGTCTACTCAAATTCAAAACTTGGAATGATTATAATCTAACAACTAATACATTCATGTGTGAAGTTGATCCCATTCTTCATCTGTGAAGTTGAAGAATGGGATCAACTTGAAAAGGTACTTTTAATTTATATTTAATAAAATTAAGATATCATATTTTAAACCAAATTCACTCAATTCTTTATTCCACATGACACCTTTGAGTGATCCTGAACTTTGTACCCATTTTAATGATGGAATACTGGAGTTGGTGGATGAGGACTTAGCTTTAAGAAGAATAAAAATGTTGATGGGACTAATGACATGGAGATTCCTAGAACCAAAAAAGTGCAGTCAAATACCTCGTATACGGTTGTCGAACAAAATCTAAAGAAAAAAGTTAAAACATTTCTAAAAATGACAAAATTTATAAAATTTGAGGTTGATATGACCAATGCACATAAACTTATGGTGTGGTTGAGGTAAATAGTGGACCATCACTTAAAGAATGTAAAGAGAAATTGTTCAATTTTGGATGAAGATAAGCAAATCCCTTGCATCCAACTTTGAATTTTTTGTGAGAGTCCAAAATATAGAGACAATGGATGCTTTTTCATGAATATGAGAATAACACTAGGTTAAAATGGTGACAACTAAATTAGAATTTGATGTTTAGTGTTGCATCTGGTTTTATTAGCGTCCTCTTTATTTTTAGCTTCGAATTTCTTTTTTCTTGGGACTTAGTTTTTCTTTAGCATTCATGTTTTTAGATATTGGTTTAGTTTCGAACTTCAAACTTTTTCATTTATTTTAATGGTTTTAATAAATGCATTTCAAGTTGTTATAATTTTTTATTAGTTTTTTATGTATTACCATTTGAAAGTACTCTTAAAAAGTGAACAATACCAAGAATAAAAGATAATAATTTAGTGTCAAAAAATGATGCGCCTTTCTCCTGTTGTATATATTCAACTTTGTAACCTCTTTAAACAACGTGGTTGGCCGGAAGATAGTCGGTATTTAACAGTTGAAGAAATAATCGATATTTTTTACATGTCGTAAGTCATAATGATTATTTTATAAAGGTGAAACGTAGATTTCAGCATTCTACACAAACAATACCTAGACGGAATGATGGAGTTTTCAAAAAATATAATATGTCCTACACCATTTAATCAAAACTCAAATGTTTCAAGGAGATAAAAAGAGCTATTGAAAATATTTCCGGTTAGCAATGAATTTTTTTTTTGTATTGTGTAATTTGTTATTAGCTAGCAACTCAATATAATTTCAGAAAAAATTAAATATTTTGATAAAATAATTTAATATGGAATATTGATTATATCACTAATATATATATATAACATCCATACGGTTGGATCGATGAAAAGTATTTTTAAAATAATCGAAACATAAATTCAGCACTAAACACTAGTTAGTTGTACAAGTCAAACTCATGCTTGATTGTTAAAATGACAAACCAAATATAATTATTTTTATATGTAACTTTGGTTATATCACTAATATATATATTTACCAATTCAGGATTAAACACTAGTAAGCTCTACTACTTAGACTGATGCTTGACTATTAAAAATGGCAAACCAAATAAATTTAGTTTGATATGAATTTTTTGTTATATTACTGATATATATATATATATATATATATATATATGTATATATTGACGTCCATACGGTTGGATCATTGAAAAATATTTTTAAAATAATCGAAACATCAATTCCGGATTAAACACTAGTTTGTTGTACTAGTCAAACTGATGTTTGACTGTTACGAAAGGCAAACTAAATAAATTTATTTTGATATAAAATTTTGGTTATATCACTAATATATATATCTATTGACGTCCATACGGTTGGATCGATGAAAAGTATTTTTAAAATAATAGAAATACAAATTCGGGATTAAACAACAGTTAGTTGTAAAAGAGAAACTCATGCTTGACTCTTAAAATGACAAACCAAATAAAATTATTTTGATATGTAACTTTGGTTATATCACTAATATATATATCTATTGAAATTCATTAGGTTGGATCGTTGAAAAATATTTTTAAAATAATCGAAATACCAATTCAGGATTAAAGACTAGTAAGCTCTACTACTTAAACTGATGCTTGACTATTAAAAATGGCAAACCAAATAAATTTATTTTGATATTAAATTTTTGTTATATCACTAATATATATATCTATTGACATTCATACAATTGGATCGATGAAAAATATTTTTAAAATAATCGAAACACAAATTCAGCACTAAACACTAGTTAGTTGTACAAGTCAAACTCATGCTTGACTGTTAAAGTGACAAATCAAATAAAATTATTTTGATATGTAACTTTGGTCATATCACTAATATATATATATATTTATTCACATCCATACGGTTGAATCGATGAAAAATATTTTTAAAATAATCGAAACATAAATTCAGCACTAAACACTAGTTAGTTGTACAAGTCAAACTCATGCTTGACTGTTAAAATGACAAATCAAATAAAATTATTTTGATATGTAACTTTGGTCATATCACTAATATATATATATATTTATTGACATCCATACGGTTGAATCGATGAAAAATATTTTTAAAATAATCAAAATACCAATTTAGGATTAAATACCAGTTAACTGTAATAGTCAAACTCAATTGTCATTAGTCTGTTAACTGACCAAATCCAACTAACTATTTCATATTTGTGGTATTTTAATATGTTTAAACCCAAATTAATCGTAAAATTTTATGTGTCAATAGTAAAAAAATTATGTTAGCTTGAGACCTGTTATATCAACCAAATCGAGCTAATTATACTTACTATTTTGTTGAATTTTATTTTACCATGGGGTGATTATTATTATATTTTAGACCGAATAAATAATATGTAATATTTTGTTTTAGTTTGAGGACATTATATCGAACCCACAAATTTCCTTTCAAATTTTTATTTTGTTAAAGTCGGGTCCAATAATATAATATCTTTAGCGGGACTAATAATATTTATGATTTTATTTTAGCCCGATTCTTCAAATCTAACTAACCATATATAGTTTTTTTAATTTTTATTTAAAATATGATCAATAGTATACTTTTTTTTAGCCCTTCCAAAAAAAATTTATATATTATTTTTTTTAACGAAAACCGTTAGACATATTATAATTCTGTTATGAATATTAATCTATTTAACAAAGTGTTTTATTTTAAATATTATTATAATTACGATGATCAGGCTAATAGCCAAATTTATATTATTTCGTATTTAATATAATAATATAGATATAGATATAGATTTTTCAAAAAAAAAATAATGACTCAAAACTAAATAAAAATTATTATCATTCATTTTATTTACTTTCAAGTTCTTACAGGCCAATAACTTTCTCAGTTAGGCCCAACTAGAAGCTCAATTAATGGGCCGAAGTGTAAAGCCCAGTAAACCAAAAAACAAAACCCTACAATTCAATCTTATATACACCAAACTTTGTTCCGCCTCCTTCCTCACAACTTATGTTCCGCGTCCTTCCTCACATCGATTCAAATCGCTGCAAGCAAGTCTTCCACCTTTGTTTCTCCTTTATATCTATCTCTTTAATTCAGTTTGTGTTGCCGCTCTCTCTCTTTCTCAATCCTCTTCAATGCCAGTGTCGTTTATGCACTCTTTGGGCTCGAGAACGAGTCACAACTTGCTCGATTTCTTGACGGCAATACACCATATTTCGGGCAGCTTGCATCTTACAAGCCAACATTTTATACATTCCAGTACAGAAGAGTAGGAGGATTTTGTACACTGTTAGCGCACACAAGATGTTTGATATAATTCCTAACTGAAAAAGAGATGGTTTTACTGTATTCTAATAGTAAATATTGAATTGTTTGAGCCATTAAAGTCGGTGGTCTAGATATTTTCAATTTTATTCATTTGCGTTAAGATTGGTGTTTACGGAGCGTTATTATGTTTCGGAGACGTGTAATGGTGTGTTTAACTACTGTGAGGAGTGAATGAATGCGAGGAGACAGGGGAATATGGTTCCGTTTCATTTGTGTGTGAATGATGCCCTTACAATGTCGTTTCGATCTCCGCCGTGATGTTCTGGTACTATTTTATGTAGAAAAGGGGGGATGATAATATAACTTATTGGTAACTTATTGGTCCAGCATTGTGATGAATTGCTTTGCTTATGACTTATAACTAGTTTATGTATTGGATAAATATTAGTACTCTATATTTGCACCAATGTAAATGTAAGGATTGGTGATTGGTGATTGGTGGGTAGATATTTTGCACTAAAAACTCCCTGAATGATAGTTAGATGATTGCTGATATTGAATGGAAAGTATTGATAATTGTAATTGGTGGGCAGTATTTTTCTATGTAATATATTATCATATAAATTATCACATATTGGTGCTTATGTTACTAGTTTTAATGGTGTTTTTGAATCGTTAATTTTATATATAATTGTTTGAGCAGCATTTTCTACTGCTTTTTTTTAAGATTGGTGTTCGTTAAAATTGATCGATTTTGGTCGAATTAATTAGAATTTTTTGTCCAGATTCGGTCAAATTTAGCAAGCTTATGTAGACTATATTCGGTAGACTTTAGTATTTAGGCGGTATTTTTCAAATTTTTGGGGGTATTTTTAAATTTTTTAAAATATGGAAGGGATAAGTTACGATGTTTTTGTTCGTCATATTGTGGTATCTTACGACGATAAATTTTGTCGTAAATAGCTTTATTATTTTATTGACTATGTAGGCCCCTACATCCTAATTTGTGACGAAATTTTATCTTGTCACGAAAAAACGAACTTACTACTCAACCAAAAATGACGATTTTTTCATCGTAAATGGCTCAATTACGACAATTTCAGTTCAAAAAAACCATCGTAAATGGCCAGATTTATTGTAGTGGATATAACATTAATATTATTAAATAACGAATAATTTTGGATATTTTTTTATATTAAATATTATCGTTCTGATGGAGCATATACAAACACTGTTGGTTATTTAACCTCATACTCTAACACAAGATACTGGTTAGCAGATTTTCTTCGTCAAGACACCTTTATTCATGTACATGCAAAATTAAGAAATGTTATCGAGCGAGCGTATGGTGTGTTGATAGTAAGATTACCCATCTTAAAATAGATAAACAACAAGATATTGTGATTGCCTACACTGTTATTCATAATTTTATAAAAAAAGGAAATTAGAAGATGAATAATTTGATCAGTGCGATCAAAACAGTGATGAAGAAGAAAATGATACAAATTTGGAGGGACCAATAAATTTAACATAATGGGGATCTCAAGCCAAATAGTTCAACAGTGATGAAAAAGAAAATGATACACATTTGGAGGGATCAATAAAATAAAAACAATGGGGATCTCAAGCCACTTAGTACATGAACGATCTTCACGATAATATTGCTTCAAATTAGTGAAAGTATTCCTAATGATTTTTTTAAAAAAAAATTCTAAGAATTATGTTTTGTAATAAAAATTATATGCGATAATGATATTCTTTTTTTTTAATCTGTCACCATCCAATTGAAAAACAACTCTCTTTCTTTCTCCCATCCATTCACACAACATCTCACACCGGTCAAATGTGTTCTCGAAAGTTTGTTTAATCACTCAATAGTCTCACATGATGTAATATGAATTCATATCTTATGAATGTATATAGGTGTGTATGACTAACGGAGTGTTTAAAATAAAATAGACTTTTGACTATGAAAGTTTCTTTCTCGAATCAAGTCCAACATCATCTCATACCTTTCAAATGTCTTCTTGAAAGTGAGTTTACTCTTCAATAGTCCCAGTTAATTTAATATTCACTCATATTATATGTATGTATATAGTTGAGTATGACTAATGGAATGTTAAAAATAGAATATAATTTTGACTATGAATATAACAGAAGTGTATAGGTTATTCTAGATTATTCTATATTTTGTACGATCTAATCTCTACAACTATCTAAAGAGTGTTCTAGTATCTTTTTTGAAATCTAGCATTTAAGCAAGAGTTTTTTAAAGTATAGCCACAAAATAAGTGTCTAGATCTTTTCATAGAGTATATAAATTAATTTCAAAAAATATAATTTATATAAAATAACACTTCTCCTAAATATCCAACAAAGTAGTATCAAGAGCTAGAGATTATGGTTGCATTATTGTCTTAAAAGAGATTTGTGTGTAGTCTTGTTTACTTCGAAGGAGAATTTGACTAAGATTTTGTGATATGTGGCAAATACAGTGTGACATATAGAAGTAAACCCTATAAAGAGCAAAGCCGGAGTGGAAAATAAAGTGCCAAAGGTTTTAGTTGTCATCAAAGAAGCCCATGTTATTTGCTAGTAGTCATGAAGGCCTTTTGTTATTTTCAAGCACAACTTGGCTAAATTTTTGTAATGCCGGGGTAAAGAATGTGTGGTATATAAACTTTAATCTATTACGAGCAAAGCTCGTGTGAAAAATTAAGTCCGTGTATGGGAACGTGCGTGGTACAATAAAATTTTAGTGATGATAGAAGTTTATGAGAAAAAAATGAAGGAATGTGTTAAAAATATGATGTTACATCCATTAAATCTCTCTAGATTCATCTACACATATGTGAGAAAATTAAAGGCACATGTATTCACACTTTATAGATTCAATGTATTGGTCTACAAGCATGTATTATATAGAATGACGTTTACAATTTGTAGTGAGTCTTGAACTATAGCATTTATGTAAGTGTCTAAACATTTCTATAAAGTCTTGTGAAGATCATTGGAATAAATATAAAAAAATAAGTAAAAATTATGTTTTGCTCAAATGTAAATGTGTATGAGTCAGCATCAAAGCAATTATTTTTTCTTAAATCATTCTCTTGTTTGAGTTTTGAGTCAGAACTTTTCTTCCATCATGGAGATTTTTACTAATGTGTATATGAGGTCCAAAAAAATTAGGGAATGAGGTTTTATACGCAGTTTCCTAATGATTTGCACATACTTTTGTTGCACTCTCACACATGTGCAACCATTGATTGCATGTTCAACATTCTCATTACTTGGATGCTTGTAGTAGTAAAACTTGGGAGGTCTTTATATCATCGGAATGCGGGTACCCAACACTCGCATCTGGTATACGCCCAAGACTTGCATCTGGCATACACGTATGGTGCAAGAATGCGTGTATGGATAGGGTACCCATCACTCGTATATGGAATACGCATGTAATGTGCACAAATGGGAACATGTATGTTGGTCTGGGCAGTGTTTCAGGGCTTATTATTTTGGGCTATGTTTAAGTAAATAGTTATATATTATTTTCACCGGAAGAATCACCTTCACATATTTTTATGGGTTTGACAACCAGGATCCACTATCCATCCCTACTATAACTACACTTAATTAACATGATCACTCAGGGGCCATTTGTTCCCCAAAGTCAAAAAGAATATATAAAAATAAGGATCTTCACTTGAAATAAATTTGTTATCATATACATTACTATGTCAAATATAATATGGAGATATTGAAAATTATTAGATGATGCTACTTATTACCGAGTTATCCAGTTGTACAGACATAATACCGCTCTCGCAATGACAAAACCCAGGTATGTCCTCCAGTTTCGACATCCACTATCGCAGCTCCAAGGTTGGTTCGTACTTGACTCAAAATATAAGGATATAATATAAAAAGAAATATAATAAAACAAATCTTTGCGCTAATTATAACAAACATAACTTCAATTTACATACTTTGAAAACAAGAATAGTACGTACAAATATTCAAGGTTATATGTCAACTTTTACTAGTTCCTTGTTAAAAAATTAAATGCTACTACTCTGCTATATGTGAAAAAAGTGAGTATTTTCCCCCATCTCTGGATTAAATTAATATCAATAATAATATATAATCTTAATGTGCTATTATTCATTTATTCAAGTGGTCAACTTATTTTACCTTTTGTAATATTTTTTTTGCTATTTAATATGAACTATCATAGAAGGTCAACACTCTTTATGAGCTATTTAGTAAAAGATATCATGACTACACAACTTAATTACATGAGCATATATTAACTTTGGACATACAAGGGCTTTACCTCTTGTCACATACCTCTTGTTTGCTTGGTGAGACACCCATCGCTTTATTTTTCTCCTTATTAATCGACAAACATAGTTAAATTTTAGTTGATTGGTCATGATGTTTATTGTAATGGTCAATATTTAATGTTTTTATAGAAACGAGTTAATAACTTAGAAATAAGTCATCAATTAATGTGTACTAACTTGTGGTGGATTGTAGGGTCTTGGTATGCATTTGGTAGTGGACTTGAATGTTATAAATGGTGTCAGAGTTCTATTCTGTCAAAAGTGTAGAGGCAGTTCCCGAGTTCCGTATGTGTGTGTTTGTAGGATCAACCAGGATATCGACTGAATAAAAAGAGGTGTTAGTAATATCTCAGGTCTATAGTTATAGAAGCATGTACCAAAAAGCTAGTTTTTTTACCCATATATGATGGATTGTTGTGTGCGGGCATGACACTATGTAAAGCAATTGAAAGACTTGAGTTTAATATCAATACCGACAACAAATATTTAAATTTAATATCTATGTGTGGGAGGACTTCGGCTGAGCTCTGATGTTATGTTAAGTTATTAGTTGTCCTGAAATCTCAAGGTGTTCGGAATTGGGCTTATCACGATCAATCTCATATCTCAACATCCCTGTCACTCGAAAGCCTGTTTATTCGGGTTTGAAGAGTGCATCAGGAGGTGTGTTATCCCTTTTTAGACCTACCATGCGATCAATTAGTAGTTTGGGATCTCTTCCCATTTATGGGCCCATCATAGTACACATTTCTTAATTACCCAATGTGGATCTCCTTCCATTTATTTGGGCCCACCAATGTAAAATGTCAATATTTTCAATAATTATTGAGAATATCGTACGGAGTTGAACCTATGTCCTCCTCCCTCGAGTCTGAGTTCTGATACATTGTTAAGTAACTAAGTGGTTGAGGAAATGCATGAACAAGATCTTATACTGTTTAATACTCCTCGTTCATTGTACTATATTTTTCGCTACCATTGACAATAACAATTACAACCTATACCAATATCAATAGCAACAAAAAATATTTAAATTAAATATATGGGATGAGAGGATTCTAACGTGAGTCCTTGTAAACCAAGATGTGGTAGTATGTTAAGTTAGCCGTTCTCCTAAAATCTCGAGGTGTTGAGAATTGGGTTATGAAGATCTTCTCATATCTCAACAGATATAATATATTGGACTTTGTTTTAAAAAATTAGTTTGCATAAAGAGAATCACACTTTATGTTCCCAAAAGATTTCTATGTCTTATGATGGTACAATACATTATATATTACTAGTTTACGAGCATGTAAGATTTTTTATTTTTTACTTTTTAAATACATATTGGCATAAATAGGTATTATTAGTAAAATATTTAATACTTTAAATTATATAAAAAATCTAAGTTAAAATTTAGAGAGAAAAATTGGAGTTTCATGAAAAAATCAATTTATTGGGTTTCAAACGTTGATTTTCTTGGTTAGGCTCTATTAAGTTCTATAAAGTAGTTTTTGACAATTTTACTTACTTAGCTCTATCAATTTACTGACAATTTTACTTACTTACTAGCAAAATAATTTTTAATTTTTTGATGATTTAAAAATTATTATCAAATTAATATAATCCAAAAATTAATGATAAAAGATGATTATCAATTTTACTTTAAAATTTCTATTCAATTTATTATAACCATTTATTCTTTGTTTTGATTTCTAATATATTTTACAATATCTACTAAGACTCAATTTAGAATATTCGAATATAAAATATACATGTGTATCAAATTTAAAGTCTGTGATTTATTTGTTTATTATAGGCCATAACGATTTTTAATTAATTTGTCGCGTTAAAAAGTATATTTCATCAATACTTTTTTTAGTTAAAGATCACAGTACTAATTTCGAGCTAAATAAAAATTTCAAAACAAAAATGTTTGTTAATTTGAAATAGGTAAACAAAAAGGATTCAAACTAAAGCCAAAAAAAATAAAAATATGATCATTTATTAAATTTTATTTTATTTAATTTTGTGTCTACCTTTATTTCTATAAATCAGATTTTGACAATTTTATAATTCAGTTATAACTTGCAAAATAAACCGAGTTTTTTGGCCTAATTTGGAGATTTTTGATATTTTGGGCCAATAATTTCACTAATTTGGATATTTTGTGCCTAAGCTTTTTTACCTTAATTTACCTTGTTTAATTTGTAAGGGCCCATTAAGAATGAACGATCTATAATTCTAGAGAAAGTCTAATATTCACAATATATAACATAACTCAGCTATATAGTCACGGTGAGCCTAAAAGTATTACGACATATATGTTTTATCTTGATTCATGGAGGTCAGTTTTCTTCTAGCTTTTTCTCAATAAAATTACATCTTCCATCTTATATATGGATCTAGTAGAATCTGTTCCATTTTATCAATTTGATAAATGAATCTAATTCATTTTAGATGAGGGATGCATACCTTGTTGGGAAGCAATTGTTCGAGCAACATATATGGTATGTAAGGTGGCTGCCATATATAAATGTGATACCTCAAATGATTTTTCATTTTTTATTTTTCATTCCTAATTATGTATCAAAAGAATATTATAGGTGTTTTAATGGCTAATTTGTTTAATTTGATTAGATCTTTTAGTAAATTTTGAATAATTCCAAATTAGTCAAAAGCAGTATTACAATAATGATAAAGGTTGAACCGAGTTTGGTTGAACAAAAATATTTGCACAACAATGCATATTTGTTATTGTTTGCAGAAACAATGAAGAAAATGCTCCATGAAATCAATCACACATGGAGGTAAGCCAACCAATCAAATCTATTATAAATTCTCCTTTTTTAAATTGTTAGTACATTATTTGTGTTATTTGGGTGGTAGTTAATTGGCAACTGTACTAAACTGTTACTTGTTAATTTTTTGTTTATAAATTATTAATATTTTATTAGGATAATACTATAAGTAAGAAAATGAATCCAAATGATATATGGTATTTGTTACAAATAAACCCTTATTTACATTAACTCCACTCATAGCAATATTTAAAATTATCACGTCAACAATGCCAAATACCATGTGCCAAATACCATGTCATTTGTACCAAATTTTCTTATCTAATTTGGTATGCGTAGCACTACTCATTTTTTGAATACGATACTTTTTCAAATATAACTTTTTATTCAATAATTATAAATATATTTTATATTAAGATCTTTATATTTTTCTTAGTTTATTTAAGTTAGAATATAAAATATTTATAGTAGGAAGAAGGAAAACACGTAGATTCTCATAATCTTGTATATAGATAGTTGTGCTTATAGTTATTAGAAATGGAACATGCCTTATGATAATTGTTATGATAAACACTCTTGTTTTTAAACATGGATCTACTAATATATAGAATATCGTGAAGGTGAGCGTTCAATTCCTCTGGAACTATTGGGACCTTCTGACTGTGTGTATCTTCTCATCTTTAAAATACGAATGGTCCTGGTAAGCTGACCATCTGACCTCAGTTTTGGGAATATTCTGATTTGGTTGCTTATTATTTACGTTACTGTTATACGTTGTTAAATGATAAGGACACGTGTGAGGGCTTTGAATGACAAGAACCATTCAAGCCGTCAAAAGGTTGCTAGCTAACTCGAAATGTTGCTGGCTACGTCGAAAGGTTGCTGGTTGCATGGTGTAACACCCCCTTTTTAAATGATAAAAGGAGATATTACTTAAAATCCATAAACCAGAGCACTCACATATATCTAAACAATAATTAAACGGTCTAAAATCTCCAAAATAATATTAAATGTCCAAACTGTCTAAACCAATATTATAAATGTTAACCTCTAAATAAATAATTAAATCTAGATACTGATAAGGTCTGAAATCCTAAACAATAAATAGGGTAGCTCTCCATCGCACAGGCCCAGATCCCCATAAGCACCTGCCAGAAGAAGAATATGGCATGAGCCAAAGCCCAGTACCGATTTAGAATATAATTTATAAAACAAGAGATCAGAAATAAATAATCAGTAATTTATAATAAAATAACAATTTTAAAAATAAGTAAGGCTGAAACAACGAGGGGTTAGGATATTTCATACCGAGATCAGAACATATACAAATACACACATCATAGGGTAGCTAATGTGTGCAACAGAATGGATAACATGTACGGCAGATACAACGTCACCATAAATCAAATCACAAATCAAACTCTGGGTGCACCCACGTATCCTGAACACATATCAAATGCGCAAAACCTCCTCCGAAGAGCTAATAGAAGGATACACCGAGACCAATCACACTGTCATGAAAGTGTCATGTCACTGCTCCTGCAATGACATCGCTGTAGTACCCTCGTTAACTCGGTATATCCTAAATTACACTAATGGTTCAAATAAAATATTCTCGTAAGATTTAAAATCACTTGAGACAAATAATTCAGATTTTCAAAATAGAGGGCGTCATAAATAATTTTGAAAATCCCATAAAAAGATACTTATAATTTTTCAAATCAAATTTTAAAATAATTTTCGGAAGTCAAAATATCCAAACAATTTTAACGGAGCGAATAAAATATGAAATTCAACAAAGCAGAGATATTAGATTTCTAAGAAGAGGAGATCTGAATAAAAAGGGGATAAAAATCCGTACCTCGAATATCACAAACTTTAATGCTAACTAAGTACGTGACGATTCGCTAATTTTCCGGTCCTGGTCTAAATTCAAAAAAAATATTTATTGTTATAATAAATTCTTTTCGCAAGTTTTTATAATTATATAATATTTTTTAACCACGTGAACTAAAGCACCAGCATATTTATAATTGTAAATATTAAAATAATACTCTTGGCTCTCGTAACTTGACCAGATGCCACCTACAATAACTTCTTTGACATGAAGGAACTAGTATAATATATCAAAATAAAATATTATAATACAAAAAGAAATGCATGAAGTACTCTCGGCCTTATAATATAAAAATAATAATTTAGTTGATATTGTGACACCAACTACTGCACTTACATTACTATGCCCTAGCAAGTGCAAGCATCTTATGTTATTAATATAAAAATAATAAGTAAAGTAACAAGTTAGCCATTACATCCAAAATGTGCAAACCGGTGAGTATGAACATAAATTCATGTTATTAATATTTAATAAACTCACAATTTAAAATACATAAATATATATAAATTAAATTATAAAACATGCCACAACTCAAAAGAATTCATTAATACTATAAAATTTGGCCAAACTATGCCTGCCAGGAAATAAGATTATAAAGTTTATTTGTTGAACAAAGCAGTAACAAAAGGCCATTGATATCTATAAAAATGTACAATATGTGTCATGTTAATATTACAATAATATTTAAATTTTAACCGCACTCCATATTTTACTCATGACAAGACCTCTAATAATCAAAAAAATATTTATATGTGTATAGGGGTGCACATATGGCATGTCAGTGCAGATTTCACTAATACCTAAAGTGTAAAAAATAAATTCAAACTATGTGTAGTGTACATCATGGTGCAGGAGAAACTATACATATCCAATTAATCATAACGAGGTCATGAACAATTACCTATACCTACTCCACACAAAGCACTATACTTATACATAGATTTTTTCACAAATTTCCTTTTGCTTATATAATTGCTAATTCTTTTCCAAATCAAATTCTCTGCTGATTAATAATAATAATAATTATTATTATTATCTAAAATTACATAAAATTCACCTATATGACACATGGAGACCGAGTTCCATGTGCCAAAAACACCCCTTCATGAATTCGAGTTGACTCACAATCTTAGACAGATGAAGAGTTTTGGACAACTCGTTTTAGCCACACATTCGTATACATGGTGGAGGATCTCAAGAAAGACTAGAAGAAAAGGGGAAGTAAGATATCAGTGTTGAAGAAGGCAAACTTGGTGATGAGGAAATCAACCAGAAATTCAGATATATTGAAAAGGAACTTAGTGACGCTGAATTAAAGAAGGAGAATAGGGAGAAGGCCTTGTCAGCATTACCAACTGAGCAAGCTGGGGTTGCCGAGAAGATTCAGTATTGATTCTATGTTAAATCTCTTCATGGCCAAATCACACAAGATTCTGTATAATAACTATTCTTTTATTAATCATTCAAAGATTTTGTACCTCCGTGATTATCATTTTTTATATTTATTCTGTATAATAATGATTCTTTTAAAAATGCATGGAGTTATGGTAAATGCAAATTTTTGTATTTTTTGTGTGAATTGATATTTCAAGTATCATGTGTTCCCCACTCTTAAGTAGAAACCATAACTGACATAAATAAATAATACTCATTATATACATTATCAAACTGAACAAGATATCATGTTACCATTATTTTCCCATTCACTACAAAACCAAGGAAAAAAATGACTAGACTACATCGCTCATTTTTAGTACCGACCAAATACGGTTGGTTTTAATTAGATACGACCGCAAAATTAGTGGTTTTTCCGAAGCTAATCATTTTATAAAAAATGTCGTATTTAGAAAAATACGAGTGGCTAAATATGATGATATAAATATGACAGGCTTAATACGACCGCTCTATTTTGATGCGATCGAATTCTATATATTTGAAATTTAAATTTTCAGCAAAAACATTGAATTTCTCACTCATAAAAATAAACATGTCTGTCTTTGGTCTTAGAATAAATACGACTGAGTTATGTTGTAATTTAAATTGATAGGTCACACAACACTATAGAAGGGGGTTGAATATAGTGTTTATATAATGCAATCGACTTAGAACACAGATATGTAACAATAATCAAGTTTATTCAATATAATGAACTCTGTTACAAAGTAGATTAAACTACTCTCTCAGTGATGTACGATATCACTAAGAGCTGCTAGGGTTACAATGAATAATATTCTCGTGAATGATAACACTTATAGTGTAAACCCAATCTGTGTTTATATATTACACAGTTACAAGATATCTCCTAATTGATATGATAATGATTATGTTTCCTAGAATACATCAATAAGAGATTATTTACTGCAGTCATATAGTTATCCAATTCTTTATTCATATATCTTTACTTTTTTAATCCAGATCCTCTCCTGTAAATCAGCCACTTTTCATCCGTGAAGTGTATCTGCACTTAAGTTCTGATATAAGTTCTGACGCTTTAAGTTCTGATAACCACCTGTCTTTAGTAAGTTCTGATTTCCAGTTAAGTTCTGATAGTAATTTCTGAGACTAAAAAAATCAGATTAGACATGACATCATAAATATATGTAACAATCTCCTCCAACTTTTATATTATGAAAAATATACAAGTTAATAGATTTGATGATGTCAAAAACATTTAAGCACAAATGCATTGAGAGTTTATATGTACAACTAAATATAACTTACAGTCCATGCAGCTTTTACCAAATTCACTAAATCAGCCTGAATCCATAATGATTCCTTACAAAGTCTGATACCAGCTTAGTCTCTGTATTTCTTTTAACTTCAAGTAACGGAGCTTTGACTTACTTAGTTCTTCATCTTCAGTATCACCAATCTGATATATGGTAGCTCTGAGTGCAAAAATTGGATTTCTTTCAAATCCATCTCCCAGTCTGATTACCCTTGGATGTGTTGAATCTCCATTATAGCATATGCGTCTTCCGTTCAGAATTACTTTTATCTTAGCAGAATTTTTCCATCATCCTCAGTCATCATTGGAGTATACTCAGTCATTCTTGCACCAAAAATTCTGAGTAAATCTCTTATTGTCTTTAAAATATATTCTGACCATTTCCTGGTAACATAAGAATTTACCTCCAGTAGATAATGAATATATTGGAGCTCTTTGACAGATTTCTTTAGCACATCAGAGTAAGATAATCTATAGGTTCTGCCATCAATCAGAAATAAGATCAATTTCTCTTTTTCTTCATAACCATCATGAGTATCCATCACTACTTGAGCAGAAAGCACTTTGTCAAGGTGCTTCTGTGTGATCTCTTCATATGGCTTGTCAGTCAATGTGAATGGATCTCTAATATCAACTTCAATCCCAGTCTGGAATTTTTCTCTGTCAGAACCTAATCCAGAAGTGTCTCTAGCTTGCTTGGCTTTTACCCCAAATACTGCAAGTTGATTCAACATCTGATTTGCCTTCGGCTGAACTGGAATATACTTGTTCCATAACAGCTTCGTCTTGTCTTCTAATGTTAAGTTGTCTATGTCAACTTATGTAGTGTCAGAGGTTGATGTCTTGATGAATTGGTCAGGATTTTCAGTTTCATCTGTAGCTTGCTGTTCTAAAATATCTTAAGAATTTATTAAGTTCTGAACTTCTTCACTCGGAACAACTTGAGCTATGTCAGAGGTTGTCTTAGATTCTTCTGTCATCCTCGTTCTCTTCAGAGTTTAAACTGTTTCATCTTCAGCAGTAGCATCATCAAAGACTTGAACCATCTTGCACACAGGATCCATCAGAATTTAAGGAATCTTCATCTTCAGTTTCTTGACTGTCTCCCCAACTTTTCATTTTCCCTTGTCTTTGGGATCAGTAGTAGTTTGAGATCTAGTCCTTGATCTAGGAATCTCTGTGGAAGATCTTTCTCTTATCACAATCCCCTTGCATAGCAGATCTATCAGAGTCCTTGCTACCAGACATTCTCTGATGAGAACTTGTCTGTTGAGTCGGAATTCTGTATGTGGTCATCTTCATGATCATCCTTTTTCTTCAGTGTTTGGCTTGGTGAGCATTTGGACTTAACTACCTTCTCCCCATTTTTTGGCATCATCTGTCAGGAGTAGAGAAAGAAGGAGTTCCACTGAAGATTGGATCTCACATAATAATTTTTCTGAGAAATATAACCGTTACAGTATATACCAAAAATAAGTCAAGTAAATAAATAATGCCACGCAAGCATCATGATTTGCATCAGAACTTGAATATTATCAGAATTTAACGGTCATCAGAACATGGCTTCTATACTCAAAAAGTGAATGACTATTTCTATGTTTCTTCACACAAATACTGACTAGTTTCTTCAGAGTTTAATCATCAGAACATAATCAGAACTTGTCCTCAGAATTTTATGCAAATAATACTTAACTGTTTATCAGAAACAACTTAATCACCACAGTAATTTTCATTATTCATATCGAGTGATAGTGTGTGTATATGCGAATGATCAGATAAAGATTAAAGTCTGATAAACTTCAGTATGTCTTATAAATAAGGCATAACTAAGAAAAATGCTTAAAATCTGTCTTAAATTGTGAAGTCTACTGTAGAATATAGTTATGCAAGAATCCAACTCAACTGTTTGAGCTTATTTTATGCATCTTTTGAAATTCTTTTGACAAGGGCTTCTTAGTGTAAATGAGTTACAACTGCCATCAGTATTAATGTTGTTATCAGAATATTTTTTCCAGTAATCAGAGAATGTGAAAAGTCACTAAAAAAATTAATTTGTTTTTCTAATGCATATAACTTAATACCAGCAATGCACTTGGATCTTCCATTTCACATATTTACTCTAGATCTCAAGGGAGTACCTGATTTCAATTCTTCTTTTTTTTTCTTCAGATAAGTGAGGCTTATCAAGCATATAGTACATCCTTAAGATTTACAGACATCATAATTTGACAGATAAGAAGCAATAATCTAGTTTGTGACTTAATAATAAGATACAGGAAGTAAGTTTGACTAAGATCAAAATCAGAACTTGCTTGTGTTAGTGATATCCACATAAATAACTAATTCAAACATGGGATACATAGTTTGTTAAAGACTACTAAGTTATCATCTAACAAAATAATCCTCATTAGATTGAATAGTCATAGAACATTCAAAACACTTTCAGAGTTTATAGAATCACATCAGCTAATAAGCAGTGTTTAATATGTCACAATTTAAGTACAGATTACGTTGAGATAAGAAAATATGTAAACACTGATCATAAAGTCTGATGTATGGGAACAAAAACTAAACAGATTTTGAGAAATAACCTGAAACCATTCCAAGTTCATTTACCAGTCTTGTAAAAGTAGCTTCACATAATGGTTTTGTGAAGATATCTTCTATTTATTGATCTGTTAGAACCAAATGCAATTTCACTGTACCTTCTATCACATGTTCTGTTATGAAATGATACATAATATTGATATGCTTTATCATTGTGTGTTGAACAGGATTTCCTGTCATAGCAATAGCACTTTGATTATCACAGTAAATAGGTATTTTAGAAAATTCTAACCCATAGTCCAGTAACTGATTCTTCATCCAAAAAATCTGTGCACAACAGCTTCCTACAACAATGCAGTTGATGTGGAAATTGATTTCTGTTTCTTGCTAAACCAAGAAACCAATATACCTCCAAGAAATTGGGAACTACCACTTATGCTTTTCCTGTCAATTTTGCATCCTGCAAAATCTGTATCTGAATAACCTATTAGCTTAAAGTATGATTCTTTGGGATACCACAATCTCCAATCAGCAGTACCCTTAAGATACTTGAAAATTCTTTTTGCAGCTATAAGGTGAGGTTCTCTTGGATTTGCCTGAAATCTTGCACAGAGACAGGTAGCATACATGATATCAGGTCTACTTGCAATCAAATATAGAAGTGAGCCAATCATACCTCTGTAGTTATTAATATCTACTGATGCTCCAGTATCCTTATCTAACTTTGTGGATGTGGCCATGGGAGTGGATGCAGTTGAAGGGTCTTGCATTCCAAATTTCTTGAGTAAATTTCTGGTGTACTTGGAGTGATTTATGAAAGTACCTTCTTCAGTTTGCTTCACTTGAAGTCCCAAAAAATAGCTATGTTCTCCCATCATACTCATTTGATATCTTGACTACATTAGCTTTGAAAACTGTTCACAGATTTTGGCATTTGTAGAACCAAAGATGATATCAGCAACATATATTTGTACCAAAAGTAAGTCATTTCCATGGTTGAGGTAGAATAAAGTCTTGTCAATTGTGCCTCTGTGAAATCCACTTTCCGCAAGAAATTGAGCCAGAGTCTCATACCATGCTCTAGGAGCTTGCTTAAGGCCATAAATTGCTTTGTCATCTTGTAGACATGATTTGGAAATTTTGGATCTACAAAGCCTGAAGGTTGTTCAACATATACCTCTTCTTCCAGTTCTCCACTGAGAAAAGCACTTTTCACATCCATTTGAAAGACTTTAAACTTTTTGTGAGCTGCATAAGCCAAAAAGATTCTTATGGCTTCCAATCTAGCAACTGGAGCAAATGTTTCATCATAGTCAATACCGTCATATTGAGAGTAACCTTTAGAAACCAGTCTTGCTTTGGTTCTTGTAATTATGCCATCACTGTCAGTTTTATTTCTCAACACCCATTTTGTTCCAATAATTGATCTATCTTTTGGTCTTGGTACTAGGGTCTAGACATTATTTCTTTCAAATTATTTTAACTCTTTCTGCATTGCTTGCACCCGATCAGCATCTTGAAGAGCTTCTTCCACTTTCTTTGGTTCAGTCTGAGATAGAAATGATAGAGACATTCATTTGTTGTTGTTGTTCTAGTTCTGACACCTATTTCAGGATCTCCAATTATTAAGTCAGGACTGTGTGATGTAGTTCACTTCCTTAAAGATGGAAGTTGATCTCTAGAATTCGATCCTCCCCCATGATCCATGCTATCTCCATCAACAGTTTCTGATGCTCCCCCTGAAGTTATGCTCTCTGAGATTCCAGAATTTGCGTTGGATCCTTCAGGAATTGAAGAATTAGAGTTTCCAGAATTGTCAGAATTTGGCTTATCAGAACTTGATGAATCAGAACTTGAAGAGCCAGTGACTGGTTCTGATGCTTCTTGAAAGTCTTGAGATGTGGTATGATCATCAGCTTGCTCCCACTGAATAGGTGTATTTTCCTTTGGAGCAGTTACCACAGTTTCAATGATATCAGAATTTAACCCATCAGAACTTACAAGATCAGGATTTAGGTCATCAGAATTTATAAAATTAGAATTTACATCTTCATATCTCAGCTGATCACGATCATTGAAATCTTCAAGTCCAGTAATCTTTTTATCATCAAAAGATACATTGATAGATTCCATGAAATCCCTTGTTATTTAATTGCAGACTCTGAAGGCTTTGTGGAAAGTGAATATCCAACAAAAATTTCTTCATCAGCTTTTAGATCAAATTTTGACAGCTGTTCAGGATGAGTCTTAAGAACAAAACACTTGCATCCAAATACATGGAAGTATTTCATATTTAGCTTCTTCTTTTTCACCATATCATATGGGGTTTTTCCATGCGTGTTTATGAGTGTAACATTCTGTGTAAAATAAGCAGTCTGCACAACGTCAACCCAAAAATAGGTTGGTAGATTTGCTTTGTCAAGCATAGTTCATGCAACTTCAATAAGAGTCTTGTTCTTTCTTTCTACAACTTCATTCTGTTGTGGAGTTCCAGGTGCAGAAAATTTCTGCTTTATTCCATTCTCTTTGCAGAACTCTTCCATGATTGAATTCATGAACTCTGTGGCATTATCACTTCTTATTATTTTAACAGAATCTTTGACTAACTTATCTAGCTATCTGACATGATCAGTTAGAGTAGATGTCGTTTCATTCTTCTTGTGCAAGAAATACACCCAATATCTTGTGAACTCATCCACTATAACCATAGCATATTTCTTCTTTGCAATAGACATGACATTGACTGGACCAAATAAATCAACATGCAGTAAGTTATAAGGCTCAAGAATTAAAGATTCAGTTTTGCTCTTGAATGAAGATTTTCTTTGTTTTGCCTTTTAACATGATTCACAAAGACCATCAGGAGCAAATATTAATTTTGGCAGTCCTCTCACAAGATCTTTCTTTACTAGCTCATTTATGTTGTTGAAATTTAAATGAGAGAGTCTCTTGTGCCAATTCCAGCTTTCTTCAATTGATGCTCTGCTTAACAGACAGATTGAAGAACCATCAGAATTTGTTGAAAGTCTTGCTTCATATATGGTACCATGTCTGTAACCTTTCAGAACCATTTTGCATGTAGAATTACTTACAACTTCCTAGTGTTCTTCAAAGAAATCCACATGATAACCTCTGTCACAGATTTGACTCACACTTAGCAGATTATTTTTAAGTCCTGAGGCAAGAGCTACTGATTCAATTATGGCATTCCCAAGATTGATATTGCCATATCCCAGAGTCTTTCCCATGTTGCCGTCTCCATAAGAAGCTCATGGGCTAGTTTTCTCCACAAAGTCTGAAAGCATGGCTTTATTTCCAGTCATAGAACCAGGATGTTTTTCCTGTTGCCCTGCAATCACAAAGACCACTATTGATTAGTTTTAAGGACCCAAACTTGCTTGGATCCTTTGGCCTTGTTAAGTTTGTTAGCATTTGCAGCAGCCTGATTTTCAGAATTTATGCTAATAGACTTTTTATCAGATTTTATATCAGACTTTATATTTGAAGGAAAAATGCTAACTTTCTTTAAAGAAGGTTTTACTTCATAATAATCATAGTATAGACTATGATATTCCTTAAAAGTATAAATGGAATGCCATGAACTACCATAATGAAAACAAGGATTTTGTGGTTTAAACCTAACATAATGACTCTTAACTCCTCACTTAATATGTAAGGAGTTAATGTTTTCATTTTTCCTGCAAAAAGAAGCAAGATGGTTAGGGTTTCCACAATTAAAGCGCTTCTTTCTAGGAGCATTAGAAATAGACATATAATTATTACTTTTATTCACACCTTCCTTTCCATTACTAATTTTCCTAGCTTTTACCTTGTTCACATTTTTAATCTCTTTCAGCATATACTTAAGCTGCTTCTTTGTCATTAAGCCAATGTTTACCAAAGCTGGTTTATTCTGTTTTAATTTGTCAGAAGTTGACTTTTCTTTGACTTCTGTTTTAGAGTCTTTCATCTCTTCAGAATCAAACACAACAATTTTTGCAACAAATTTAACAGGATTTACCTTTGGCTTTTTAGTCTGTTTGATAGCAATTGGCTTAATTGGCAAAGTCCCTTTCTCACTTTTACCATCTTTATAACCTAACCCCTCTTTCCAGTTTCCACTACTTAGAATATTCTGAGTTGTCTTGCCTGAGTTAGTCCAAGTCCTGATGATTTCTCTTTCTTTTTTAATTCAGTTTTTAGACAATCATTCTGTTTAAGCAATTCATTCTTAACATACACAATATTATCTCTCTGTGTCTGAATAGTGTTCATCTTGACTAACTCTTCTTTAAGATAGCTATTTCTGTTTTTGTACTTTAGATTTTCAGATTTTAATCTTTCATTCTCTAAAGTCTGATCTCTATAACTAATATAAATGTTTTTCAGAAATAATATTAACTCAGTAATATCTTCTGTATCAAAAGCAAGAGTTGATAGAGGTACCTTTAGTTCAGCAGCATCAGAACTGCTATCAGTTTTTTCCATTAAGGCATAGTTAACCTCTTCTTCAGATTCTGAAGTGTCTGCCCAGTTTTTCTTCTTTGTGATAAGTGTCGGGCCTTTATCACCTTTTCCTTTCTTGCAATCAGGAGAGATGTGGCCTCTTTTACCATAATTATAGCATTTGACATTTGAGTTATCTCCTCTGTCAAACTTTCCTCCTTTGCCTTCATTCTTTCTGAACCCTTTCTTGTCAGAACTTCCACCTTTCCTGGGAAACTTCTAACCCTTTCTGAATTTCTTGTAGCCTATCTTTGTGATATCCTTTACCATAAGAGCACACAGTTGCATCATCTCTGCATCAACATCCACTTCAGATAAATTTTCTGGTTCTGAATCATCATCATCAGAATCTGATGACTCTGAATCAGACTGTATGATGAGAGCTTTTCCTTTTGCCTTCCTAAAGACAATTGGCTTTTCTTCAGTCTTTAAAGCAACTATCTTAGACTTCCCTCCATGCCTCTTCTTTCTTTGCTCCATCTCAAGTTCATGAGTCTTGAGCATCCCATAGATTTCATCAAGAGACATATCAGCAAGTTAATAGTTGTCTCTTATTATAGTAGCTTTCAAATCCCACTTTTCAGGAAGAGCTAGTATGAATTTCAGATTTGAATCTTCTGGATCATATTCCTTATCCACTAGTGACAGATCATTCAACAGCTTTATGAATCTGTCATATGTATCAGTTAGTGACTCATCAGATTTTGAGTCAAAGTGCTCATACTCCTGTGTGAGTATTGTCTTCCTGTTCTTTTTGATGGCATTGGTTCCTTGACATATCACTTCCAATGCATCCCAGATTTCTTTTACAGTCTTACATCCAATCACCCAGTTTGACATGACATTGTCGAGTGCACTATGAAGCAAGTGTCTTACTTTTTCATCCTTGCCTAGTGAAGAGATGTCTTCAGTGGTAAGTTCTCTTTTTTCTTTGGGAATCATCTTATGTGGCTCATTCCCAACTGCAACAGAAAGCTTTGTGGGCTCGTGTGGACCATCATAAATTATGTCTAAATATTCTGGATCTGTAGCTTCCAGAAACATGGCCATCTTCACACTCCATACAGGGTACTCAGATACCCTGAGCATAGGAACCCTGATAGTTTCATATCTACTTGTGTTTTGAATGGGTTGAACTTTAGCAGGTTCTTGAGGGTCTTGTGTTTTTGATTGATCTGACATGATTATTATTTGGATCTTACTGTTTGTGTGTTAATAGAAAGGCTCTGATACCACTTGATAGGTCACACAATACCATAGAAGGGGGTTGAATATAATGTTTATATAATCAAATCGACTTAGAACACAGATATGTAATAATAATCAAGTTTTTTCAATATAATAAACTCTGTTACAAAGTAGGTTAAACTACTCTCTCTCAGTGATGTATGATGTCACTGAGAGCTGCTAGGGTTACAATGAATAATATTCTCGTGAATGAAAACACTTATAGTGTAAACCCTAATCTGTGTTTATATATTACACACTTACAAGATATTTCCTAATGGATATGATATTGATTCTGTTTCCTAGAATACATCAATCAGAGATTATCTACTACAGTCCTATAGCTGTCCAATTTTTCATGCATATCTTTACTTATTTAATCCAGATCCTCTCCTGTAAATCAGCCGCTTTTCATCCCTAAAGTGTATTCGCACTTAAGTTCTGATATAAGTTCTGACGCCTTAAGTTCTGATAACTTCTTATCTTTAGTAAATTCTGATTTCCAGTTAAGTTCTGATAGTAATTTCTGAGACTAAACAAATCAGATTAGACATGACATCACAAATATATCTAACATAAATACGACCATTTTTCATTGGTACATAAATATAATCGATGGTCGTTTGACGTTTGAAGTTTAAAAATGACAGATTTCGGTTTAAATATAGTTACAACTATTCTTGATTGTAACTTTGAGTTTTGTTATATAAATATGACTATATTTCAATTTAAATGATGAATGCATGTTTTTGTTAAATTTAATATGACCTTATTTTATTAAAAATGAAGGGCATGTAGTTTCTGTTTAATATAAAAATTACCAAATTTTGTTGGACAGAAGCCCACCTATTTTTTGTATAATCTAATTACGGCCAAATTTATTGTTATTTATGGTGCATATTAAATTCGACAGGCTTAGTTGATTGTTTTGAGCTTATTAATTTGACTCGATTATGTTTTTTTAATATAAGTCGAAATAAAAAAAATTGGTTGCTTCTTGCCATGAAAGACTCCTAACATTGTAACCAAAATATGCAAAAATCAATGAACTACATTGCGTAATAAGTCTGGAAATACATACACCTATCACGGAATAGTTATCTGAAATTCACAAAAATGGCAAACATGATACTGATAATTAAAATAATTAAACAGTACCAAAAGTTTTCGAAGCAGGCACAAGATTGCCTAAAGTTCACAAAATAGCATTTAAAATCCTCACAGTAGCAAAAGCAGTTCATAACTGGCGAGGATTAAACAACTGGAAAATGGTCTGGACCAAGGTCGATGTCTTCACCTTATTCATCATTGATGGTGCCGTCCATCATAGTCACAATCAGAGGTGGCTGCTGCAGAAAAATCAGGTAAAAGTCAGCTAGAAGAAAGTTCAACTGTCATAAACGAAAGTTATGTAATCCTCACATTGATTTACATATGAAGAACAAATATTTATAGTGAAGATTGAAAATGGGGAAAATCTAACGAAAAATACTAAAATCAAAATAGTACATTCAAGAAAAAACAATAAATAAACAAAGTAGTACTTGAACTCTTAAAAGTACAAAAAACTGATTTAAAATTTTCTACCTGAAACTGAACTTTAGTTTGTTGATCTCGAAGCTCATAAAATCTTGAATAATAAAACAGGTACTAAAAGCAAGTACATTGCAAAAATATATCATGATGACACACACAAATTATACCCAACCTAAATTTAAAATAATCTATCATTATAAACACACGAACATATTATGGTAGCCTTATCCCAACCAAAGTCAATTGCACACTAAATTACCAAAGTCAGCTAGGAATGTAACACGTGGACACGTGTCTATCAAAACTTCTATTATTTGCACTTAACAATTTATCAAACTACAGATAAATGTCCAAGTGTACATGTTGAGTGTCTATGTTTAAATTTATAGATATATTTAATGATGTTAAATTTTTTTAAAAAAATACCTCTAAGATAATCTTGTCATTTACTTTCATGATAAGGCCAAGCGGAGTTGCAGCAGTATGCAAATAAAGGCTATCCCTTGAATGCTGACTTAGGTCTGGAAAAGTTGCAGAGGCTAGCTTGTTGATTTCCTTATCCAGAAAAACTTTATAACTTCGCGTGCGGGTAAAAAACACCATTTGCTCAACTTTCACCAAGACCTTTGGCATCATCAAGAAGATCTCACTAAGAACATCAACTGGCCCCGTCAAGTCATTCTCTTTCCTTCTCTTGATCAGCTTCTTTGAATCCCCAGATCCGAGCAGCTCTACGAAGGTGTGTTTGTAGGTTTGACTAGGATGTTGATCGTATAATGGGTTGTTCAGCGTGGGTATGATACTATGTAAAGCAATTCAATGACCGGAGTTTAATATCAATACCAACAATAAATATTTAAATTAAATATATGGGGGTTGAAGGACTTGAACCCGAGTCCCTTCCCAAATCGAGCTGTAATGCCAAGTTAAGGTACTAGTCATCTTGAATCCTCAAGATGTTAGGAATTGGGCTTATCACGATCATATCTCATATCTTAACATCGTCCTCAGTCGAAAGCCCATTTATTCTTGAAGAGCGGATCACTAGATGTGTTGTCCCTTTTTGGGCCTAGGCTGTGGTCAATTGACTAGGTGTGGATCTTTTCCTATTTAGGGGCCCATCATAGTACACATTTACCGGATGGGGATCTGGTCCCATTTATTTTTTCCCACCTAGGTACAATATCAATATATTTAATAATTAATTAGAATATTGAGGGTAACATGCATGGAGTTGAACGTATGTCCTCCTCATGGACTGGAACCGATGTTCTCCTCTGGCCATCATAAGCTATAATATCATGTTAAATAACCAGTTCTTCTAAAACCTTAAGATGGCAGAGGAAAGGCACACACATGATCTTATACTCTTTAAAACTCCTTCTTAAAGGTACGATATTTTTTACTACGATTGATAATAAAAGTTATAACCAATACCAATATCCATATCAACAAGAAATATTTAAATTAAATATATGGGGGTGGGAGGATTCTAACCCGAGTCCATCCCTAAATCGAGTTCTGATAAAAGGTTAAGTTACCGGTTCTCCTAAAATTTCGAGGTGTTATGAACTGGGCTTATCAATATCATCTAATATCTCAACATATATAATATATTTGAATTTGTTTTAAATATTTAGTTTGCATAAATAGAATCACATTTATATTACCAAAAGATTTATGTGTCATATGAAGGTACGATACATTATATATTACTAGTTTATAAACGTGCATGATTATTATTCTTTCTAAATAGATATTTGCATAAATAGGTATTATAAGTAAAAAAAATTAATATTTTAATTATATAAAAAATCTTAGTTAAAATATTTAGAGAAAAAAATGGAGCTCCAAGAAAAAAATGAATTTATTAGGTTTCAAAAGTACTATAAAGTAGTTTTTGACAATTTCACTTAATGGCATAAGAAGGTCGCGAAATAATTTTTAATTTTATGATTATTTAAAAACTATTATCAAATTGATATAATCCAAAAATTAAGAATAAAAGATGATTATCAATTTTACTTTAAAATTTTTATTCAAATTATTATAATCATTTATTCTTTGTTTTGACTTCAAATATATTTTACAATATCTACAAAGACTCAATTTAGATTATTCGAATATAAAATATACATATGTATGAGATTTAAAGTCTCTCAATTATTTGTTTATTGTAGCCCATAACGATTTTTAATAGATTTGTCCCCTTGTACTAATACCAAGCTACATACAAATTTCAAATAAAAAAGTTTGTTAATTTGAAATAGGTAAAGAAAAAGGATTCAAACTGAAGCAGAAAAAATAAAAATATAATCATTTATTAAATTTCATTTGATTTTATTTTGTGTCTACCGTTATTTTATAAATCAGATTTTGACAATTTTATAATTCAGTTATAACTTACAAAATAAACCGAGTTTTTGGGCCTAATTTGAATATTTTTGATATTTTGGGCCAATAATTTCACTAATTTGTATGTTTTGAGCCTAATTTTTTCTACCTTAATTTAACTTGTTTAATTTGTAACACCCCATTAAGAATGAAAGATGTAGAATTCTCCAGAAAGTCTAATGTTCACAATATATAATAGAACTCAGCTATATAGCCAGGGTGAGCCTAAAAGTATGACGACATATTTGTTTTAGCTTGATTCATGGAGGTCAGTTTTCTTCTAGCTTTTTCTCAATATAATTACATCTTTCATCGTATATATGGATCTAGTAGAATCCATTCCATTTTGTCAATTTGATACATGAATCTAATTCATTTTAGATGAGGGATGCACACCTTGTTTGGAAGCAATTATTCAAGCAACCTGAGTTGGATGAGACGCCGCTCGGCGACAGCTAAGGCGACTAGGCATGGCAACTCTTAATCGGCGATAGTTGTGCGTGCAGTCGGGTCTGCTGAGTTTATCGGGGCTATTGGTTCTGCTGGGCTTGTTCGGGCTACTGGAGACAGTCTTAGCAATAGCTACTATTTCAGTAGGAATTCACTTGGTGACAGTTATTGACCGTTTTGAGGAGTCCTAGAAGCTGGATTACAAGGGAAACTAGAAAATAATAGGGACACAAGTGGAAGGCACGGGGCAGTTGCAAGGCATGGGGGACAGTTTTATAAACTGCCCGACAGTTATAAAACTGCCTTATAGTTCAAATTCGTGGCTGAACTATATGTATGTTAGGCACTCAGTTGTAAACATATGTTGTGTGACATCATCTTGCTTGTATTAGGTAAAATATAGGCAATAGTGTGGGGATACTAGGGTTGGGGGATATGTAAGTGTAATTGTGGGATCCTTTGTATTTATTGTGGTCATAATATAAAGGTTGGCATTCGCTGTATATCTTGTGCACTTTAATATACATGTTTTGGTAAATAGTGTACTTATCATATAGGCATTTGTGTGGAAAGGTTGCTATTCTTTTGCTGCTTGAGTAGACAGCAATGTGGGCGACGAGAGTGCTAGGCCACAGAAACACGACAACAGGCAACAGTGTCCATTGGAAGAAAAAAAGAATAGGCGCGTTACAGTAAGTAAGGTGGTTGCCATATATAAATATGATAAATCAGATGGTCTTTCATTTTTTGTTTTTCATTCCTAATTATGTATCACAAGAATATTATAGGTGTTTTAATGGCTAGTTTATTTAATTTGATTAGATCTTTTCGTAATTTTTTAATAATTCCAAATTAGTCAAAAGCAGTATTGATAAAGGTAGAACCGAGTTTGGGTTGGACAAAAATATTTACATAACAATGCGTATTTATAATTGTTCTCCAGGAAACCATGAAGAAAATGCTTCATGGAATCAATCACAGATGCAGGTAAGCCAACAATCAAATCCATAGTAAATTCTCCTTTTTTAAATTGCTAGTTCATTATTTGTGTTATTTGTGTGGTAGTTAATTGAGGAGTGTACTAAACTGTTACTTGTTTATTTTTTGTTTATAAATTATTAATATTTTATTAGGATAATACTAGAGGTACCAAAATGAATCCAAATGATATATGTTATTTGTTACAAATAAACCTTTATTTACATTAACTCCACCTATAGCAATATTTGAAATCATCACGTGAACAATGCCAAATACATTGTCATTTGTACAAAATTTTCTTATCTAATTTGGTATCCGTAGCACTACTCATTTTTTTAATATAATCATATATGTTACATTTAACTCCTTTTTGAATAAGATACTTTTTCAAATATTACTTTTTATTCAATAATTATAAATATATTTTATAGTAAAATCTTTATATTTTTCTTAATTTATTTAAGTAAGGAATATAAAATATTTATAGTAGGAAGAAGGAAAACAGGAAGATTCTGACAATCTTGTATGCAGACAGTTGTGCTTACAGTTATACTATTAGGAATGAAACATGTCTTATGATTATCGTTATGGTGAACACTCTTGTTTTTAAACATGGATCTACTAATATATAGAATATCATGAAGGTGAGTGTTCAATTCCTCTGAAACTTTTGGAACCTTTTGACTGTGTGTATCTTCTCATCTTCAGAATAAGAATGGTCCTCGTAAGCAGACTATCTGCGCTCCAGTTTTGGGAATATTCTGATTTAGTTGCTCATTATTTACGTTACTGTTATACGTTGTTAGATGATAACACTACAACAAATCTAGCCATTTTTGACGGTTTTTTTGAACTGAAATCGTCATAATTGAGCCATTTATGATGGAAAACAATTGTCGTTTTTGGTCGAATAGTAAGTTCATTTTTCGTCACAAGATAAAATTGCGTCGCAAGTTAGGAAGTAGGGGCCCACACACTCAATAAAATAATAAATCTACTTATGACGGAATATATCGTCGTAAGATACCAAACTACGATGAAAAATAACGTCGTAAGTTATGTACTTATGACGGATATTACTTTACGGGACCTACTTTTAATAAGATAAAACATAATTTTACGATAGAAAAATGCGTCGTAAGTTAGAAATTTTCGACATAAAAACGTCGTATTTTAAGAATTAGGGCCTATTTATGATGGAATATGTGATGAACAACCGTCATAAGTTTGTTTTTCTATGTTTAAAAAAAATATCAATGTTTTTTCTCCTCCTTCACTTTCCGGCTAACAACAACCGGAATTTCGCCGGTTCATTGTATCCTCTTGCTCCCCCCGCTCTATCTCTCAATTTGACCCAAAAACACCATTTTCAGTCCGGTTTTGTATACCAAATCATTGCAGATCAGTTGCCCAGCAAAGGAATTACAACGACGACTTAATATTATCGCTATAAAGCAAGTTATGATCAACAACGAACCAAGAACTCAACTTTTCCGGCCAAACTACAAACTCCAGTCATTCTTAACCCCAATTAAGTGTTTAATATCACAAATGAAAGCTACAATCAAATGCAATCTATTGTCAATAACCGTATCAACAAATAGTTAGGAACAATAACGGAAAATCAAACCGTAAATACAAACAAATTAAAAATTTATCAATTAAAAATTAACAAACACGTATGTAAATTAATAAAAGTTTGGATTTTAGCTTTCTCTGAAGTAAAACAAACATAAACATCATGAAATATTAGAAGAGTAAAAGATTGGCTTATTTTCTTCCCTCTTTTTTGCCTAGCTTCGAAGTCTTTTAAGAAACTTGAGTATATGTTTTATATATTGTATATGTAATGTAATATAAGAAGATTAAGGAAAACTTTGTTGTTGGGTTTGTATATTATAGAATAGAAATAGATAGAAGAGTGTGGCGGAGAATGAAATTATTGGTGGTAGAAAGACAGAGAGAGGTGATGTGAGATGGTTCTACTTCTTTACTTTAAATCAACCATTCATATGTCTCCTTTATTTAATCGAACGGCTGTAAATTCATATCAGGGTAGTGATCCGGATGCTATGATTTTATCTAATAATAACTTGCCACGTGATCCATGGCAAATTTATACGCCTATTCCTCTATAATGGCAGACTTTAATTCATGTTACTCTTCTCTAACAAATCAATTCATTTGATCTCCACAGTAAATAAATATTTCTTATATCTAATAAAAATATATTATAATATAATAAAAATAAATTAATATTGATCATTTAAAAATTATGAATAATAAATAAATAAAATAAAATAAAAAGTTTGAAAGGTCATTTTCTCTTTAAAATTTTATTCCAAAGAGTCCCTCTCATTATTCATAAATTATCATAAAATTATATCATTTATTAGTCAATAATTAATATTATAGTTTTATTAATTAATAATATACAATTTTTAGAATATTACAAAAAATATATCCAAAAAATTTTATTTGGTTTGCCATTTTAACAGTCAAGGTTCGGTTTGACTAGTACAACGAACTAGTATTTGTTTATGAAATGGTGTTTCGACTTTTAAAAAATTATTTTTCAACGATACAAACGTAAGGATGTCAATAGATATATATATATATATATATATATATATATATATATATATATTATTGATATAACCAAAATTTCATATCAAAATAATTTTATTTGGTTTGTCATTTTAAGAGTCAAGTAAGAGTTTGACTAATACCGCTAACAAGTGTTTAATCATTATTTGGTGTTCAGATTATTTTAATAATATTTCTCAATCATCCAACCATATGAATGTCAATAGATATATATATTAGTGATATAACCAAAATTTTATATCAAAATAATTTTATTTGGTTTGTCATTTTAACAGTAAGAGTTTGACTAGTACGGCTAACAAGTATTTAATCATGATTTGGTGTTCTGATTATTTTAAAAATATTTCTCAATGATCCAACCCTTTGGATGTAAATAGATATATATAGTAGTGATATAACCAAAATTCCGTATTAAATTAATTTTATTTGGTTTTCCATTTTAACAATCAAACATCAGTTTGACTAGTATAGCTAACAAGTGTTTAATCCTGAATCGGTGTTTCGATTATTTTAAAAATCTTTTTCAATGATACAACCGTAAGGATGTAAATAGATATAAATATTAGTGATATAACCAAAATTTCATATCAAAATAATTTTATTTGGTTTGTCATTTTAACAGTCAGAGTTTGATTAGTACGGCTAATAAGTATTTAATCATGATTTGGTGTCTTGATTATTTTAAAAATATTTCTCAGTTATCCAACCGTATGGATGTCAATAGATATATATTAGTGATATAACCAAAATTTCATATCAAAATAATTTTATTTGTTTTGTCGTTTTAACAGTCAAGCATGAGTTTTACTACTATTGCTAATAAGTGTTTGATCCTGATTTGCTTTTTCGATTATTTTAAAAATATTTACAACAATCCAACCGTATGGATGTCAACAGATATTTATATCAGTGATATAACCAAAATTTCATATCAAAATTAATTTATTTGGTTTGCCTTTTTTAACAGTCAAGCATCAGTTTGACTAGTACAACTAACTAGTGTTTAATCCTGAATTGGTGTTTCAATTATTTTAAAAATATTTTTCAACGATCCAACCGTATGGATTTCAATAGTTATATATATTAGTGATATAACCAAAATTTCATATTAAAATAAATTTATTTGGTTTGCCATTTTTAACAGTCAAGCATTATTTTGAGTAGTACACCTTATTAGTGTTTAATCCTGAATTGGTGTTTCGATCATTTTAAAAATATTTACCAACGATCCAACTGTATGGATGTCAATAGATATATATATTAGTGATATAACCAAAATTTCATATCAAAATAAATTTATTTGGTTTGTGATTTTAAGAGTCAAGTAACAGTTTGACTAGTACGACTAACAAGTGTTTAATCATCATTTGGTGTTCTGATTATTTTAAAAATATTTCTCAATGATCCAACCATATGGATGTTAATAGATATATATATTATCGATATAACCAAAATTTCATATAAAAATAATTTTATTTGGTTTGTCATTTTAAGAGTCAAGTAAGAGTTTAACTAGTACGGATAACAACTGTTTAATCATGATTTGGTGTTCTGATTATTTTAAAAATATTTCTCAATTATCCAAGAGTATGGATGTCAATAGATATATATATTAGTGATATAACCAAAATTTCATATCAAAATAATTTTATTTGGTTTGTCATTTTAACCGTCAAGTAAGAGTTTGACTAGTACGGTTGACAAGTGTTTAATCATGATATGGTGTTCTGATTATTTTTAAAATATTTCTTAATGATCCAACCGTATGGATGTCAATAGATATGTATTAGTGATATAACCAAAATTCCATATTAAAAGAATTTTATTTGGTTTTCCATTTTAACAGTCAAACATCAGTTTGACTAGTATAACTAACAAGTGTTTAATCCTGAATTGGTGTTCCGATTATTTTAAAAATATTTTCCAACGATAATACCCTAAGGATGTCAATAGACATATATATTAGTGATATAACCAAAATTTTATATCAAAATAATTTTATTTGGTTTATGATTTTAACAGTCAAGTAAGAGTTTGACTAGTACGCCTAACAAGTGTTTAATCATGATTTGGTGTTCTGATTATTTTAAAAATATTTCTCAATGATCCAACCATATGGATGTCAATAGATATATATATATATATATTTGTGATATAACCAAAATTTCATATCAAAATAATTTTATTTGCTTTGTCATTTTAACAGTCAAGCATGAGTTTGACTAGTATTGCTAATAAGTGTTTAATCCTTATTTGGTGTTCTGATTATTTTAAAAATATTTACAACGATCCAACCGTATGGATGTAAATAGATATTTATATCAGTGATATAACCAAAATTTCATATCAAAATTAATTTAGTTGGTTTGCGTTTTTTAACAGTCAAGCATCAGTTTGACTAGTACAACTAACTAGTGTTTAATCCAGAATTGGTGTTTCAATTATTTAAAAAAAAAAATCAATGATCAAACCATATGAATTTCAATAGTTATATATATTAGTGATATAACCAAAGTTTCATATTAAAATAAATTTATTTGGTTTGCCATTTTTAACACTCAGCATTAGTTTGAGTAGTACAGCTTACTAGTGTTTAATCCTGAATTCGTGTTTCAATTATTTTAAAAATATTTATCAACGATCCAACCATATGGATGTCAATAGATATATATATTAGAGATATAACCAAAATTTCATATCAAAATAATTTTATTTGGTTTTTCATTTTAACCGTCAAGTAAGAGTTTGACTAGTACGGCAGACAAGTATTTAATCATGATATGGTGTTCTCATTATTTTAAAAATATTTCTCAATGATCCAACCATATGGATGTCAATATATACATATTAGTGATATAACCAAAATTCCATATTAAAAGAATTTTATTTTGTTTTCCATTTTAACAGTCAAACATCAGTTTGACTAGTATAGCTAACAAGTGTTTAATCCTGAATTGGTGTTCCGATTATTTTAAAAATATTTTTCTACGATACAACCCTAAGGATGTCAATAGACATATATAATTAGTGATATAACCAAAATTTTATTTCAAAATAATTTTATTTGGTTTATCATTTTAACAGTCAAGTAAGAGTTTTACTAGTACGACTAACAAGTGTTCAATCATGATTTGGTGTTCTGATTATTTTAAAAATATTTCTCAATGATTCAACCATATGGATGTCAATAGATATATATATTAGTGATATAACCAAAATTTCATATCAAAATAATTTTATTTGGTTTTTCATTTTAACAGTCAAGCATGAGTTTGACTAGTATTGCTAATAAGTGTTTAATCCTGATTTGGTGTTCCGATTATTTTAAAAATATTTACAACGATCCAACCGTATGGATGTAAATAGATATTTATATCAGTGATATAACCAAAATTTCATATCAAAATTTCTATTGACATCCATATGCTTGACAGTCAAACTGATGCTTGACTGTTAAAAAAGGCAAACCAACTTGGTTTGCCTTTTTTAATAGTCAAGCATCAGTTTGAGTAGTACAACTTACTAGTGTTTAATCCTGAATTGGTGTTTCGATTATTTTAAAAATATTTATCAACGATCCAACCGTATGGATGTCAATAGATATATATATATTAGTGATATAACCAAAATTTCATATCAAAATAAATTTATTTTGTTTATCATTTTAACAGTCAAGCATCGGTTTGACACGTACAACTAACGAGTGTTTAATCCTGAATTGGTGTTTATTTGGTGTTTTAAATAAATGCTGACATTAATATGTTTGGATCGTGAAATAACACTTTTTAAAAACTGAAAATATAAAAAATAATTTTTTATTTGCGACGAAATCCATCATAAATTATTGGCAACCAAAAATTTGAGACATGTCAAATTTACCGCTAAAATTTTGGGGGAAAAGTTAAATTTCCCTCTTTGATAACTTACGACGGAATGTAATTTTCATCGTAAGTTTCTTTAAAAAAAATTTATTTTCGAACGGCTAACAAATTCTAGTATAGATGGCATTTATTGTGGTTGGTGGGAACAATTACGAAGGAATTTCTGTCGTAATTTATACTCAATTATGACGAAAATTCTGTTGTAAGGTATTTAACTTACGATACCTTACGACGGATATAACATTCCGTCGTAAGTTAAATGACGTCGTTCTTCCGCATGTCCTCCTTAATCCTTTTTTTATTCAGTTGGTGATAGTTTTAATAATAAAATATTAAACTTACAACATAAATAATTTTCTGTCATAAGTTCACGCGCATTTCTTTTCCATCGTCAGTTGGTCGTCGTAAATGGTCCGATTTGTTATAGTGTAAGGACAGCTGTGAGGGCTTTGAATGACAAGAACCATTCAAGCGGTCAAAAGGTTGCTGGTTACATGGAGACCCAGTTTCATGTGCCAAAAACACCCCTTCATGACTTCGAGTTGACTCACAATCTTAAACAGATGAAGAGTTTTGGACAACCTGTTTTAGCCGGACATTCGTATACATGGTGGAGGATCTCAAGAAAGACTACAAGAAAAGGGGAAGTAAGATATCATACAGTGTTAATGAAGGCAAACTTGGTGATGAGGAAATCACCCACCTCCCCAAGAAATTCAGAGATATGGAAAAGGAACTTAGTGAGGATGAACTGAAGAAGGAGAATAGGAAAAGGCCTTGTCAGCATTACCATTTGAGCAAGGTGCAGTTGCCGAGAAAATTCAGGGTTGGTTCAATATTAAATCTGTTCATGGCGAAATAACAAGATTTAGTATAATAACTATTCTTTTATTAATCATTAAAAGATTTTGTACCTCCATGATTATCAATTTTTATATTTATTTTGTATAATAATGATTCTTTTAAAATGGCATGGAATTATGGTAAATGCAAATGTTTGTATATTTTGTGTGAATTGATATTTCAAGTATCATGTGTTCCCCACTCTTAAGTAGAAACCATAACTCACATAAATAAATAATACTCATTATATACATTATCAAACTGAGCAAGATATCATGTTACCATTATTATCCCACTCACTACAAAAAACAAAGCAAAAAATGACTAGATGACATTGGTCATTTTTAGTACCGACCAAATACGGTTGATTTTAATTAAATAAGACCGCAAAAATAGTAGTTTTTCTGAAGCTAGTCATTTTTAAAAAAAAGCGTCGTATTTAGCAAAATACGACCGGCTAAATATGATGATATAAATATGACATCCTTAATACGACAGCTCTATTTCGATGCGTTCATATTTAGTATGTTTGAAATTTTAATTTTTAGCAAAAAAAATGAATTTTTAGCTCATAAAAATAAACGTGACTGTCTTTGGTCATAAATTAAATACGACTGAGTTCTATTGTAATTTAAATACAACCATTTTTCATTGGTACATAAATATAATCGATGGTCGTTTAACGTTTAAAGATTACAGATTTCGCATGAAATGTAGTTACAACTGTTCTTGGTTGTAACTTTGAGTTTTGTTATATAAATATTACTCTATTTCATTAAAAATGATGAATGCAGGTTTTTGTTAAATTTAATATGACCCTATTTTGTTGAAAACTAAGGGCACCCGGTTTATGTTTAATATAAAATTTACGAAATTTTATCAGAAAGAAGTGCAGTTATTTTTTGTGTAATCTAATTACGGCAAAATTTATTTTTATTTATGGTGCATACTCAATTCGACACGCTTAGTTGATTGTTTTGAGCTTATTAATTTAACTCGATTATGTCATTTTATTATAACTCGAAATAAAAAAAAATTGGTTGTTTCTTGCCTTAAAAGTCTCCGAACTTTGCAACCAAAATATGCAAAAATAAATTAACTACATTGCATAATAAATCAATCAGGCAATACATACACCTGTAACGGAATAGTTATCCGAAAGTCACAAAAATGGCAAACATGATACTGATAGTTAAAATAGTTAAACAGTACGAAAAGATTTCTAAACAGGCAAAAGATTGCCCAAAGTTCACAAAATAACATTCAAAATCTTCACAGTACCAAAAGCAGTTCATAACTAACTAGGATTAAACAATGAGAAAGAGGTTTCAACCAAGGTCGATGTCTTCACCTTATTCATCGTTGATGTTGTCGTCCATCATAATCACAGTTCAATTTATCAATGTGCTTTTTATTTTTTCTTAAATTAATGTAATTGATTGCTTCTTTCTGCTCACTTTGCAAAAACTCTATTTAAATACAATTTTTAAGAACTTAAACTAGTATTCATTTCCTAAATAATGAATTTCTTATAGTTAGATATTTTTGTTAGATATCGGGCAAAGCTAAACAACAATAGCTATTGATATAGATTGGAATAAATTAAAAAATCGGAAGCAATATAAATAACCCGATACTTTACATATCCCCTGAGTTTATAATACCCTTCACAATGCATATATAATTGCGATAACATTCTGCAAGTCAAGTCCTTTTCTAAATAATACACTAACATAATCGTGTTTTTTATTAGTACCAATATATGAGTTCTGAATTCATTTCGGTTTTTAGGGATGTACGCAGTTAGTGAAGCCGAAACTCAAGCTAGTGAGAGCCAAAATAAAGTTAGCGATACTCAAAAAAAGAAAAAAGTGGTATGGAGGTGTGAAATTTTAACTAAAACTTTTCTAGAAAGAGGAATTTAGTGCTAGTGGTAGGCTTGGTAGCAATCTTATACCACCTTCATGGATGAAAATGGGAGAAATTCCTAATAAAATCCACAACTTTGAGGTTGATTCTAGACAAATGAGAAATTGAAATGATTATTTAGGATCTCCATATGTTGCTTGGTGTCTACTCAAATTCAAAACTTGGAATGATTATAATCTAACAACTAATACATTCATGTGTGAATTTGATTCTATTCTTCATCCGTGAAGTTGAAGAATGGGATCAACTTGAAAAAGTACTTTTAATTTATATTTTATAAAATTTAAATATCACATTTTAAACCAAATTAACTCTATTCTTTATTCCACATGGAACCTTTGAGTGACCCTGAACTTTATACCCATTTTTATGATGGAATACGGGAGTTGGTGGATCTGGACTTAGCTTTAAGTAGAATAAAAATGTTGATCTGACTAATAACATGGAGATTCCTAGAACCGAAGAAGTGCAGTCAAATACCTCGTATACGGTTGTCGAACAAAATCTAAAAAAATAAGTTAAAACATAACCAGAAATGACAAAATTTACAAAATTTGAGGTTGATATGACCAATGCACATAAACTTATAGTATGGTTGAGGCAAATAGTGGACCATCACTTAAAGAATGTAAAGAGAAATTGAACAGTCTTGGATGAAGATAAGCAAATCTCTTGCATCCAACTTTAAATTTTTTTGCGATAGTCCAAAATATAGAGACAATGGATGCTTTTTCATGAATATGCGAATAACACTAGGTTGAAATGGTGACAACTAAATTAGGATTTGATGCTTAGTGTTGCATCTGGTTTTTCTTTAGCATTCATGTTTTTAGAAATTGGTTTAGTTTCGAACTTCAAACTTGTTCATTTATTTTAATGGTTTTAATAAATGCATTTCAAGTTGTTATAATTTTTTATTAGTTTTTTATGTATTTCCATTTGAAAGTACTCTTAAAAAGTGAATAATACCAAGAATAAAAGATAATAATTTAGTGTCAAAAAATGATGCGTCTTTCTTCTGTTGCATATATTCAACTTTGTAACCTCTTTAAACAACGTGGTTGGCCGGAAGATTGTCGGTATTTAACAGTTGAAGAAATAATGGATATTTTTACATGTCGTAAGTCATAATGATCATTTTATAAAGGTGAAACGTAGATTTCGGCATTTTACACAAACAATACCTAGACAGAATGATGGAGTTTTCAAAAGAAATAATATGTCCTACACCATTTAATAAAACCTCAAATGTTTCAAGGAGATAAAAAGAGCTGTTAAAAATATTTCATGTTAGTAATGATTTTTTTTGTGCATTATGTAATTTGTTATTAGCTAGAAACTCAATATAATTTCACATGTTTTTATTATTAGCTAGAAACTCAATATAATTTCACATTCGTTCATGCTATTATTGTGGTTGGTCAAAAAACTCAATATAGAGGATGAAGAAGGGGTGAATGTCACCAAAATATTTTAGGTATTTGTGATTTTAATATAATATTCATATTTGTCTGGGTGAGGTATTAATATGCGTCACCTTCTATCCTGATTCTGGATATCTGGTTCCCCCATAAAGTATGTATTAAATGATATAACATTAATATTATTAAATAAAGAATAATTTCGGATATTTTTTTGATATTAAATATTATCGTTCTGATGGAGCATATACAAACACTCTTGGTTATTTAACCTCAAACTCTAACACAAGATCCTGGTCATCAGATTTTCTTCATCAAGAAACCTTTATTCATGCCCATGCAAAATTAAGAAATGATATCGAGCGCACGTATGGTGTGTTGAAAGTAAGATTACCCATCTTAAAATAGATAGGTCCATATTTATATTCTAAACAACAAGATATTGTGATTGCCTGCACTGCTATTCATAATTTTATAAAAAAAGGAAATTACAAGATGAATAATTTGATTAGTGCGATCAAAACAGTGATGAAGAAGAAAATGATAGAAATTTAGAGGGACCAATAAATTTAACATAATGTGGATCTCAAGCCACATAGTTCAACAGTGATGAAGAAGAAAATGATACATATTTGGAGGGATCAATAAATTAAAAACAATGAGAATCTCAAGCCACTTAGTACATGAACGATCTTTGCGATCATATTCCTTTAAATTTGTGAAAGTATTACTAATGAATTTTTTAAAAATTTTCTAAGAATTATGTTTTGTAATAAAAATCATATGTGCTAATGATATTCTGTTTTTAATCTGTCACCATCCCATTGAAAAACAACTCTATTTTTTTCTCCCATCCATTCACACAACATCTCACACCGGTCAAATGTGTTCTCGAAAGTTAGTTTAATCACTCAATAGTCTCACATGATTTATTATGAATTCATATCATATGAATGTATATAGGTGAGTATGACTAATGGAGTGCTTAAAATAAAATAGACTTTTGACTATGAAAGTTTCTTTCTCGAATCAATTCCAACATCATCTCATACGGTTCAAACATCTTCTCGAAAGTGAGTTTACTCCTCAATAGTCCCAGTTGATTTAATATTCACTCATATTATATGTATGTATATAGTGAGTATGACTAATGGAATGTTAAAAATACAATATAATTTTTACTGTGAATATAATAGAAGTGTATAGGTTATTCTAGATTATTCTATATTTTGTACAATCTAACATCTACAACTATCCAAAGCGTGTTCTATTGTCTTTTTTGAAATCTAGCATTTAAGCAAGAGTCTTTTTAAGTATAGCCACTAAATAAGTGTCTATATCTTTTCGTGGATTATATAAAGTCATTTCAAAAAATATATTTTATATAAAATAACACTTCTCCTAAATATCTAACAAAGTAGTATCAAGAGCTAGAGATTATGGTTGCATTATTGTCTTAAAAAAGATTTTTGTATAGTCTTGTTTACTTTGAAGGAGAATTTGACTAAGATTTTGTGATATGTGGAAAATACAGTGTGACATATAAAAGTACACCCTATGAGGAGCAAAGCTGGACTAGAAAATAAAGTTCTAAAGGTTCGGGTTGTCATAAAAAAAGCCCTCTGTTATTTGCTAGTAGTCATGAAATCCTTGTGTTATTTTCAAGCACAACTTGGCTAAATTTTTGTAATGCCCGCGTAAAGCATGTGTGGCATATAAACGTGAATCTATTACGAGCAAAGCTCATGTGAAAAATTAAGTTCGTGTATGAGAACGTGCATGGTATAATAAAATTTTAGTGATAATAGAAGTATATGAGAAAAATAGAGGTAATGTGTTAAAAATATAATGTTACATCCATTAAATGTCTCTAGATTCATCTACACATATATGAGAAAATTAAAGGCACATGTATTCGTACTTATTAATTCAATGTATTGGTCTACAAGCATGTATTATATAGAATGACGTTTACAATTTGTAGTGAGTCTTGAACTATAGCATTTATATAAGTGTCTAAACCTTTCTATAAAGTCTTGTGAAGATCATTGGAATAAATATAAAAAAATTAAGTAAAAATTATGTTTTGTTCAAATGTAAATGTATGTGAGTCAGCATCAAAGTGATTATTTTTTCTTAAATCATTCTCTTGTTTAAGTTTTGAGTGAGAACTTTTCTTCCATCATGGAGATTTTTACTAATGTGTATATGAAGTCCAAAAAAACTAGGGAATGAGATGATGCACATACTTTTGTTGTACTCTCACACATGTGCAACCATTGATTGCATGTTCATCATTCCCATTACTTGGATGCTTGTTGTAGTGAAACTTGGGCGGTGTTCATATCATTGGAATGTGGGTACCGAGCACTCACATCTGGTATACACTTACATCTAGCATACACGTATGGTGCAAGAATGCGTGTTTGGACAGGGTACCCATCACTCGTATCTGGCATACATGTAACACCCCCATATTCGGGGTCAGGATTGGGTGTCACTAAAAAACTTTAAATAATATAAACCTGCATATTAAAACAAATATACAGATAACCCCTTCAATATTCCGGATCGATTACAGGTTATGGTATGAAACAAGAATCTAACCTTCTAAAATTATAATATCTAAAATACAATTCCATTTCCTCTTTACTAATTTCTCGTATTGATCACTCTGACACCTCTAAATCCCATTCAGCTGGAATCTCTTCACTTTTGCAGTCTATTGAAAGTTATTCACTTTTTCCCTTATTTGATACTGAAAGAAATAGGATTTCACAAAGTAAGAGTGAGCCAAAAATGCCCAGCAAGTATCATAAATGGTTTCCAGGGATTAATTAGATCAAAGAAACTTCTGGAAACGATTTTTGAATCATTTCAAAACATCATTATTTATTTTAAACAGTTTAGCGAATAAAACATCGGCCCTCATTGGCCTTTAATCATAAATCACTTTTTTTTGAAAAAGAACAGTTAACGTTTCACTGATTCATCTCTTTGAATCAAATCTTTATTTGATTTTGTAATCATAAACTATTTAAGAAGGAATGACGTTAATGACGATCAATAATAAATTAGACTAGACACTAGAAACCACCATATGCACTATAACATGCTGATCACTAAGGATATAGTACGGATATATACCCAACGGCATAGACCCAACCAATATATGGGGTACCCAGGAAACTATGGCCTAATAATAAAGGGACCAGCCATCTATGGATCTTAGGGTCCTGTTTATTCCTGGCCCTCATCATAACCATCCAGTCCGTGGAGTATTTTAATGTCAAATCATTTTGATTTCAAAACATCCCAATTTAGGGTTCACGAATAACCCGAAAGAATGGGTATTTGCTCAAGAGATCAATCGATAATCAAGGAACAAGATCAAAAGGCACTTGCATAAATAAGAGTAATTGCAGTAAAATATAAAAACATTTAACTATTCTGAACTTAGAATAGGAACGAAGAAATATTTGCAGTATTTTAGAAGAAATGTAATGAATACTTGCCTCAATTGATAAACCTCTGATCTTTAACTATCTCCCATATAAGTCAGTCCTGATGTATCTGTATTTCCATTGACAGGTTACTTGACCTTTCTTATCATTCACCATTTTAGGTTTATCTTTATTCCGAATCCACTTGTTTCATTACTACACGTAATCAGGCTATACTTTTACAATCTCTGTCTGGCTTTGAATGCCTCGCACTATGTGTATCTATCATAAAAGATACCATTCAATTAACTGATAATATATAATTGTCTAGTCTATACATTTATCCTTATCGTCTATCCGCCCGATAATAACAGATAAGGATCATCTTTAATCGTATAAAGTTTAATCAACACATGGCTCATAATTCACATAACACATAAACACACAAGGCACGTATCACATATTTCATATAACAAATAATCACATAATTCATGTAGCACATGAGTTGAATAGTCAAAAGATAGGTCTCGATACGTTTAGAATTGAAATCCGGTCAAAAAGAGTATTTTATTGATCAATAACAGACTCCGAATGATTCATAAAACAAATGCCCTATTGATACAAAAGAACTTAGGTCTTGAAAATATTTTTAATAGAAGCAAAATATTTTTCTGAGTCCAGAGACGTTCGTTTCGTATTAAACGGACGAACGGTCTATTTAACACGAATTTTTGAACATTTTTTGGAATTAAAATAGGTCTACGAATCATTTTATAATTAAATCATAGGGTTTGAACACCTGAATCCGACTTTAAAATAATTTTATAATAATTGTTGAGCCTTAAAAATAATTTAAAATAATATTTTAAAGCTTGAAACTAGTTTTCAGAATTTTTAAATAAAAATAAATAATTAAATCAAATTAAATAATCTATTAAAATTAAATAATAACTAATTAAATTAATTAATCAACTAATATTTAAATCATTTGACTAATCAAATAATTAATTACCAACTAAAATTAATTAATTAAATAATTTAGATTTAGATTGGAATTAAAAATAATTTTCTAAAATTAAATAATGAATTTTTAAAATATTAAAATAATAAAAAAAATTTTGAAAATATTATAAAAGGAAAATGCCATTTCTGCAAATATTTAAACTTAATTGTGATTTTTGATATTTTTATAAATAAAAATCTAAATTTTATAAAGTTTTGAAACTACAGGGGCTGAAACAGAAATCTCGCAAAAGTTCAGGGACTTTTCTATAATCCTTCTGTCGTCCCCGACCTACGCCGGCGGTCGCCATTGCGAGCAACCCCGAAATACACCAAACTGTGTAGAATCATAGAAGGTAATACCAGGGACTTATACCATAATTTAGAATCAACAAACCACGCATAGATTGATCGGAAAATCCGTCTGAAACTTCGCAGGCGACGAATTCGAACCTTTTTCCGGCGAAGTCGATTAAGCTATTCTAGGAATCGTCTGTAAATGTCCAATATATCATTCGACTTCTTTTTCCACGATCTACACAACCATGTAATCAATTTCATCTAATAACCCCTAACAAAGAAACTCCTAATTTTCAATTGAAATTATTCAAGAACACAAACCCTAATTTTTGAAATTCGAAAATTAAACTCAATTTTCTATATGTTATTGAATTCCAATTTGAACATATAATATACCAAAACGATCAATCATCAAATCACACAAACAACTTCAAAATCAAAATTTCATATTTTAATCATAATTAAATTCGAATTAAAATAAATAAATAGGAAAATAACCTTGATTCATGCACTGAAATTGAAGATTGATTCAGAAAGTACTTTTCGAGAGCTTCGATTTGATATATGGCAAGCCCGAATCGGAGTTCGATAACGCCTTCGTTCGAGGGTTTGATTTTCAAAAATGTAACAAATAATTAGGGTTTTCTCTGTATTTTCTATATTTTTACTGATTGATTATGATTATACGAATACAATAAAATAATAAAAGGGCTATTTATATTTATGGAATATTGGTTCGTTTTTGATCGTATTGGATCGATAAATTATTTACTTAGCCGCTAAGTAACTTCAAAAATGATCCGATTTGATACCCGTATTGGATAATTATCCAAATCGGGCTTTTCATAAAACACTTTATATGAAAACAATGTAATATGATCCCGTCTTTTGAGAATATGGGTTTTGTTGATTTATCGAAATGATTATCGTATCGAAAATTTTGTGTCGGGCCGCGCTCGGGTCAAACTGTAATCCGAATCGAAAAAGTCAAAAACACGGAAAATATCCGGAATTACCAGATTAGGTTAGGATGAAATTTTTGGAAGAGTTTCGGGTTGTAAAAACGTAAAAACAGTTGAAGTTGGATGATTCCCGGCATTATAAAATAGTTTCATAATTCTTTTGAAAAAAATTAATAAATTCATAAATAATTATAAAATCATATAACATTCCAAAAATTACCAGAAAAATACCATAGTTATCTATATTTTATTCTGGACGTATTAAAATTAACATACTCACATTTTATTATATATAAACATCCAAATATTATTATCAACCATCGGATAATTCACCAAAAATTCACATAATAATCACATAATAATCATTTATTGATAAAAATAATTAAACCCTATGTCCCGTATGTTACATCCTTCCCCCTCAAAAGGATTATGTCCTCAGAATCATACTAAGGATTAGATAATGATACATTCAAGTATTTCACTTCCACTTCCTCGGGTTGATCACTCAACCTTACAACTTTCATAAACTTTTACTCGCAACATCACTCATTATTTAACAGCTTCTCGCTGACATTATATTATATTAGTTGATCATATAACTCAACTCAAGCCTCCATTTTATATATAATGGAGCTAGATTACCCTTCTTGAATATACACTTATCCTGCCTACATTACTGTTCCAAAAGGACCAACATAACGCACATAAATTTTTTTTCTTTCTAATTCTAGTAATTTGTGCTTATGAATGTTTCCAATAGTGATTGATTGTTGAATTTCATTCCCACATGTCTCTTTGTTCAATCAACCTAGTTTGTAATCGCTTCCAATTGCATTCAAGGTTCTTTCATCGTTCTCTTAATCTTCTTGTCCATCTGCGAATGGTATATCGAAACTCTGCGTATTTGATTTCTAACGTTCTCGAAATTACTTTAGAATTAAGAATTAACGAGAAAATCCTGAGGCGATATGATTGACGCATAAACAAATTATCATACTTTACTTCCCTTGAATCACAATCGAGTAGAGAGATTTACTAATATGGAGGCATCGCCTGTATATTCCAACCCATATTATCATTTATTTTAGTTCCAAGGAGTTCTTATACGAAACTAATTGTCATGCTCTCCCTTGACGTGTAGTCACATATAATATTTATTCTTTTCTTTATGTCATATTATCAGAAAATCTTCTTTCACATCTATGTCCTGTATCATATTCTTAGAATAACGTGAGTCCCTTGAGTCAACAATGTTTAGCCAAATTCCCCTCATTTAGTTCTGCCTTACTTAACATTTGTTCATCTAGGAGTGGTATATACTATTCTGGTTCAACATAATTCATCGTATTCTAAATATTTCTGTCACATTTCCAATCAAATAGTATTGATCATTTACAATCAATTCCTCGATCTGATGACGTATCACCATTTCTTCAAGCAGCAACTAACCCACTTATTGGACAAGCTGTTCATTAATAAAAGAGAATGACTAGGTGTGGGATAACCAATCAATAATGATTCAACTGATGCTTTTCCCCCATTTACTCTTCATGTCTGGTCGCCAGATATTTGTTTTAGCCCTCGGTACTTAATCGTATTCCTAGGATGCATTCCCTATCTCAATTAACAAATGTTTCATTCAATTCTTCAATTTATTTCTGTCCAAAAATATTAGATTAAGTAATAATATCAATCCATTCCAATCCATACTTGAATCTGATAGCGCAACACAATCTTCTTGTAGCAATATCAACTTATTCCTGAGGTAACAAATTCGTTAATAAGAGAATGATTGGGTTTAGTTAACTTAACCTTAATAATTTCAATACCGCTTGCTTCATTTCTGGTTTTCAAGTGATTCTCGATATCGCTCTTTAAAAGGTTACGGTAATAGGTTCACCTTCTGATGCTGGCTTTGATTCTTCAATAAATATGGCATTTACTTACACGCCCTTCTATTTCCATTCTTATGCCATGTCAATCCATACCTTTGTTTAATTTCCATATTCGATCACAGTTTTTGAATGAATTTCCTATCTCCAAATACAGGCGTCTCACTCCACGCCGTACAGTAGGTTTGGCATCGTGACGTTCATAACTTTTTTATATCATGGACAATCTTACAAATTTCTTTATCATCCTTTTAATTCCACTTTCCTTTCTAGCCAAGTTCTCCATTCTCATGACTCATTGTCTCTTCTTAACATAAGCGATTCCTTCTTTCTAATTGCACTGATTTGGGTTATCATTAGGTAAACCATTTTGTGATTAACACTGGAATGAAAGCTTTCTATAAATATTTGAATTCTTATCAAAATCCATTGTCAGCTACTTTCTTAACCTTACTAACACCATCACTAATCGCACAACTTTCATTTTAATCCACTTTAACTATTCTCTGTCACATCTCTGGCTTATTCGCATTGAAGATATGTTTTAAATTATTGAGGTCCATGCCCATTATACATCATCTTTCCTGCATAATCAAGACATCTCCTTGTTTAGTTCACATGCCAACATTGTCAGCTTATACCATACATCAAATACTTGTATTCGCAAGTTCTCCGATATTTTGGGATTATTCTTATTACATTGTCATTCTATATTGATATACCTGCAAATCCATTGCTAAAACTTTATTTGCAGATGATAAAATTTCTTAAATCGTCTACAACATCCATATTAGCGTAGTTCCTAATTTCTTCTTTATTCAATATCTCTTCCTTCCTTCTCTTGGTTCTTATCTTGACCCTTATGTTCTTGAAACCATTCTTCTCACTCGCATGTGCAAATAACATTTTAGTTCTCTTATCTATTGCAAAGGCATATTTATCCAATTAAAGCATCACACACTTGCAGTAACATTGCGCTAATTCCGCTAAACTTCTGAATTTTTTTGGTATCTTTACTTCCTCCAAATTTCTCATTGCTTTGACTTTGGATATGAAAATCACATCAGAATTTGACTTAATCTAATTGGAATCGATTTCCATCTAACTGATCATAAGTTGGTAAACTTACCCAATTAACTCTTTTAATTGATCAATCGAACCAAGTGATGACTAGCTAAATGAAATCGAAGACCAATTACATAAAGTCAATTTGGCTACAACCACTTCTTTCAAGAACCAAGATTGCAATCATTTGGAGTATCAACAGGAATATAATAACATACGGAAGTATACTTTTGCCTTTAAAAGTAGGGTATTTTTATAAAATTTGGGCAGCATCTCCTCTATATTATGGACTACCAGTCGGACTCAAGCCGACACCAACAATCAACCAAACAATCAACCAACCAAATCAATCCACCATCATGAACTCATCGTTTCACCATACATCAGAAAATATCATACTGATATCTACATATACTACTTACTAACATAGCATACATCTTTTTATCAAATTAAGGACATAACCATGTCTTTCATTTATTCCTTCAAAATATCTCGAAACCCCACTAATGAATAAAAAAATTGTTCTGCTGTTTCTCAAAAACTTTATTCCAGGATTATTTTAGTTCATCATTAAGCTCTTTAATTAACAATTCATATCACTTATACACGTTGATAAACCCGTTCTAAAGATATCTTTTAATCTTATTTTTCCATGGATCATACTTGTATATGGATACTTTTAAAAACCTATACCTCATCTTTTAACCGATCAAACAAATCCTCTACCCTTGAGAATATATGCTTCTTATCCTTAGTTAACTTGTCTAATTTCAGATGACCAACACATGGTCTCAATCCACACTTTCACATTCTATGAAAACTCATTTAGTTCTAAAGCGTTATTTCTTAAAAGATTTGATGTAGTTGGATCACCATTTCTTTATCTCTGTTTATATTTTCCTATTCAGAACTTTCATCGCTGGCTCAATTATGGGTGTCAAATTTACCATAACTCACTTACTTGAGTTGAACCACCTAATAATACCTTGAAGAACAAGCTCAAAATTTTTTTGTAACTAGTATTTCTTCGATCTAGAATCTTCAGGACAAGTATCTCCCATATGATTGGAGTGTGCTTCATCTTCTCACGTATTAATCGCTTGTCTTGGTCATTATTGAGAATTCTTTCATCTACTTCTGTTGTCTCGTCAATCATTCACCTCGTCTGATGTACGCAACTTTACTTTCTTATTTTTCTAGTTAATTCATCTAATATGGTTCGTTAATTACTTCAATTCATGCCAAAATCTCAGACTTGAAACGTATCATTTATATAGATTTCTGCTTCTGATTTGATATCATCGTGACAACCGCGTTAGTGGCATAGTAATTCTTCTTTGCCTGAAAATGTCCACCATTTATTAGCTTGTAATTATTCGTACTCAGCATGTAATTTCATCTGCTGCACGAGGTCATTTCACTTCTTTTAAAACGCTCAAAGAGTAGACTTTACACAAGAAGAGAATTTATGTATATAATTCTGATTGAAAACCTTCTGTAAAGAGTAAGAGTACAAGGAAACAATCGGAAAGATCCATAAATCAATAAGTCATAATTGAAGAGGAAAGAATGAATGATGATTTAGATAGGAATGAGATAACCATATTTGTAATCAAGATGGCAAGTCTTTCATACTATAAGGCATACAGCACATGATTAGGTGTCGTCCCACCAAACTCTTCATCATTTTAACAAAGTGTCACATCATAACACTGCTTGTCTTGATCAAAAAGAAATAATTTGAAAGGGATACAACTAATTTTCTTTCCTTCTTGTCTTATATATCACTGAGAGAAGCTCACACATATTCAAGAATGAAGAAGAGTATACACAGTCATGGAAAAGAATGACACAGTTGGTTGCCATCTACATTTCGCTTATGCATACTTTCAGGGCTCGTTCGAGTAACAGAACTCAGATCCATATATGATGATAGATTCGGAATGTCTTCTGAAAATACCATTAACATTTTAACAATATGAGCATAATTGTCTTCTTGTTGGATTTGCCGTCATTACTTCTTGCTTCATCACTGCCATGTAAATCTGGTATTTTTAGCATCATACTTCCATATTTGATACTTTAATAATTTGACCATAATTGCGTTCTGACGGAATTTATAATCATAATTTTTAATTTCTTCTATGTCACGTAGCTTAATCATTAATCCTGCAATGCCTCGACTCCGTCGATAGAAATATTATTCTTTCTCAATTGTCTGGAAGATTCCTTCATTTTCTTCAATCATCCTTGAGCTTCTTTTGGGTCAACGAACCCATTTTAAACTTTAATGATTCCATAAATTGATTAAATAACATTTTTGCACGTTGATTTGATTGTTGATATTATTAACCCAGTTTTGCACTCTCCTTCCGAGGAAGTTTTAAACCTCTCCGTATTAGTGGCTCTACTTGGCCCTCGGAATTAACAATACTTAGTTGATCAAATATTCTTCCAGGTAATATAATACTTATAGCAACAAGAAATCAAGTAGTAATTTGACAACCAAAATTTTTAAACATATTTTGTTTAAAGATCTTTTAAAAATTCTGTTAAGAAAGTCTTTTTCGAAAACTTGTTTTTGAATTTTGAAAATCGAACATCTGGTCGTCCTTACTATATGAGTTGGTTGTTTTTTTCCTCAACCAGAACAAGGTATCTAATTAAAGAAATAACCAGATAAGGCTCTATCCACTTCAGTATATCTTATCCCTTATTGGGTTAATTTCACCTTCACTAGTCGATAAAAACTTAATTTACCGTTGCATACCATTTTATTTGTAACTCTAACTCCAGTGCTGACATCTGGTACTATCTTTGATATTTTCATCATCGTACTTAATTTCATATTTATATATCCAGTTAATGCAATTCAAAATTTTAACCACAAATAAAAGCGTATCTTCTTGTTAATCTTTAGTATATCTAATAAAAAAATATCATTCCTTGCGAGGAGCCCGAAAAAAGATAAGAAGCTTTTCACCACAGTGGTTCCTTTAAACTTGTGACGTTGGCTCTTCGTCAGCTTCAATCAACTCGTTACCTCCAGCCTAAAACTTGTCCTACTACATAATTCTAAGTTGGATCATCCTGAAACTCATCTTTCTTTACTTATACAAAGTTCTCACATGAATCAATCTCCATCTTTAAAACCACATAAAAGCAGGGTGATTTATCCATTCTCCGTCGAGCTGTCGACTCTTCGCAATCATAAGATCTGGAACTCAATATATCTATATCATCAATACACTCACCTTCCACTTATCTTAATAATATCCTATTTTACTAATCCATATCAGATCTGCTAATCTTAACTCACACTCAACTTGAATTCAAAATGAGTATACTTAGGGTCTTCCTTACCGTATATAACCTGTCAATCCTATCTTACTTCCACATATTCTTCTTTCAGGGACCAACAACTTGTGGCTCTGCTGCTAACTGTAACACCCCCATATCCGGGGTCAGGATTGGGTGTCACTAAACAACTTTAAATAATATAAACCTGTATATTAAAACAAATATACAGATAACCCCTTCAATATTCTAGATCGATTACATGTTATGGTATGAAACAAGAATCTAACCTTCCAAAATTATAATATCTAAAATGCAATTCCATTACCTCTTTACTAATTTCCTCATATTGATCAGTATGACACCTCCAAATCCCATTCAGCTGGAAGCTCCTCACTTTTGCAGTCTATTGAAAGCTATTCACTTTTGCCCTTATTTGATACTTAAAGAAATAGGATTTCACAAAGCAAGAGTGAGCCAAAAATACCCAGCAAGTATCATAAATGGTTTCCAGGTATTAGATCGAAGAAACTTCTGGAAATGATTTTTGAATTATTTTAAAACATCTTTATTTATTTAAAACAGTTGTGCGAATAAAACATCATCCCTCATTGGCCTTTAATCATAAATCACCTTTTTTGAAAAAGAACAGTGAAAGTTTCACTGTAAAAGAACAGTGAAAGTTTCACTGTAAAAGAACAGTAAAAGTTTCACAGTAAAAGAATAGTGAAATCCCTCGTTGGCCTTTGAATGCCGTTAATGGCGATCAACAATAAATTAGAAACCAACATATGCACTATAACCTGCTGATCAGTCAGGATATAGTGCGGATCTATACCCAACTGCATTGACCCAACCAATATATGGGGTACCCAGGAAACTATGGCCTAATAATCAAGGGACCATCCATCTCTGGCCCTTAGGGTCCAGTTTATTCCTGGCCCTCATCGTAACCATCCAGTTTGTGGAGTATTTTGATGTCAAATCATTTTGATTTCAAAATATACCAATTCAGGGTTCGCAAATAACCCGAAAGAATGAATATTTGCTTAAGAGATCAATCGATAATCAAGGAACAAGATCAAAAGGCACTTGCATAAATAAGAGTAATTGCAGCGAAATTTAAAACATTTAACTATTCTAAACTTAGAATAGGAACGAAGAAATATTGCAGTATTTTAGAAGAAAGGTTAGGAATACTCGCCTCAATTGATAAACCTCTGATCTTTAACTATCTACCATATCACTCAGTCCTGATGTATATGTATTTCCATTGACAGACTACTTTACCTTTCTTATCATTCACCATTTTAGGTTTATCTCTATTCTGAATTCACTTGTTTCATTACTACATATAATCAGGCTTTACTTTTACAATCTATGTCTGGCTTTAAATGTCTTGCACTATATGTATCTATCATAAAAGATACCATTCAATTAACTGACAATATATAATTGTCTAGTCTATACGTTTAGCCTTATCAGCTACCCGCCTGGTTATAACAAATAAGGATCATCTTTAATCATATAAAGTTTAATCGACATGTGGACTCATAATTCACATAACATATAAACACACAAGGCACGCATCACATATTTCATATAACATATAGTCACATAATTCAGGTAACATATCAGTTGAATCATCAAAAGATAGGTCTCGATACGTTTAGAATTGAAATCGGGTCAAAAATAGTATTTTATTGATCAATAACTAACTCAGAATGATTCATAAAATAAATTCCCTTTTGATACAAAAGAATTTAGGTCTTAAAAATATTTTTAATAGAAGAAAAATATTTTTCTGAGTCCAGAGCCGTGCGTTTCGTATTAAAGAGACGAACGGTCTATTTAATATGATTTTTTGAACTTTTCTCGAAATTAAAATGGGTCTCCGAATCATTTTATAATTAAATAATATGGTTTGAACACCCGAATATGACTTAAAAATAATTTTATAATAATTATCGAGCCTTGAAAATAATTTAAAATAATATTTTATAGCTCGAAACTAGTTTTCAGAATTTTAAATCAATATAAATAATTAAATGAAATTAAATAATCAATTAAAATAATTAATAACTTATTAAATTAATTAATCAATTAATTTTTAAATTAATTGACTAATGAAATAATTATTTACCAACTAAAATTAATTAATTCAATAATTTAGATTTAGTTTGGATTTAAAAATAATTTTCAGAAATTAAATAATGAATTTTTGGAATTTTAAAATAATAAAAATCAATTTTTGAAAATTTTATAAAAAGAAAATGCCATTTCTGCAATTATTTAAACACAATTCTGATTTTTTGATATTTTTATAAACAGAAATCTAAATTTTACAAAGTTTTGAAACTACAGGGACTAATACATAAATCTCGCAAAAGTTCAAGGATTTTTCTATAATCCTGCTGTCGTCCCCGACCTACACCGGCGGTCGCCACTGGCGGCGACCCTGAGCTCGCCCGGAAACCTTATTTAAACCCAGAAACACACCAAACTGTGCAGAATCAAAGAACGTAATACCAGGGACTTATACCATAATTTAGAATCAACAAACAACGCATAGATTGATCGAAAAATCCGTCTGAAACTTCGCCGGCGACGAACTCAAACCTTTTTCCGGTGAAGTCGATTAAGCTGTTCCAGGAATCGTCTGTAAATTTCCAATATATCATTCAACTTGTTTTTCCACGATCTACACAACCATGTAATCAATTTCATCTAATAACCCCTCATAAAAAACGCCTAATTTTTAATTGAAATTATTCAAGAACATAAACCCTAATTTCTGAAATTCGAAAATTAAACTAAATTTTCTATATGTTATTGAACTCCAAATTTAACATACAATATACCAAAATGATCAGGACAAAATTATCTACAAGATACAATCATCAAATCACACAAACAACTTCATAATCAAAATTTCATATTTTAATCATAATTAAATTCGAATTAAAATAAATAAATAAATAGGAAAATAACCTTGATTCTTGCACTAAAATTGATGATTGATTCAGAAAGTACTTTTCGAGAGCATCGATTTGATATATGGCACGCCCGAATCGAAGTTCGATAACGCCTTCGGTAACGAATAATTAGGGTTTTCTCTGTATTTTCTATATTTTTACTGATTGATTATGATTATACGAATAAAATAAAATAAGAAAAGGGCTATTTATATTTTGGGAATATTGGTTCATTTTGGATCGTATTGGATCGATAAATTAGTTACTTAGCCGCTAAGGAATTGTAAACACGATCCGATTTGATACCCATATTGGATAATAATCCAAACCGGGCTTTTTACAAAACACTTTATACGAAAATAATGTAATATTATCTCGTCTTTTGAGAATACGGGTTTTCTTGATTTATGAAAATGATTATTGTATCGAAAATTTTGCTCCGGGCCGCCCACGGGTTAAACCGTAATCCGGATCAAAAAAGTCAAAACACGAAAAATATCCGAAAACACCAGATTAGGTTAGGAAGGAGTTTTCGGAAGAGTTTCGGGTTGTAAAAACGTAAAAACGGTTGAAGTAGGATGATTCCCGGCTTTATAAAATAGTTTCGTAATTATTCAGAAAACAATTAATAAATTCATAAATCATTATAAAATCATATAAAACTCCAAAAATTACCAGAAAATACCTTAATTATCTATATTTTATTCTGGACATATTAAAATTTACATACTCACATTTTATTATATACAAACATCCAAATATTATTATCAATCATCGGATAATTCACCGAAAATTCACATGACAATCACATAATAATTATTTATTGATAAAAATAATTAGACGCTATAACCTGGATGTTACAATACGCATGTAATGTACACATATGGGAACATTTATGTTTTCAGGACTTATTATTTTGGTCTATGTTTAAGTTAATAGTTATATGTTATTTTCAACGGAAGAATCACCTTCACATATTTTTATGGGTTTGACAACCAAGATCCAGTATCCATCTGTTCTATATTTACACTTCATTAACATGATCACTCAAGGGTCATTTGTTCCCCTAAGTTAACAAGAATATATAAAAATAAGGATCTTCACTTTAGATAAATTTGTTATCATATACATTATTATGTCAAATATAATATTGAGATATTGAAAATTATTAGATGATGCTACTTACTACCGAGATATCCAGTTGTATAGACATAATCCCGCTCTTGCAACGACAAACCTAGGTATGTCCTCCAATTTCGACATCAACTATCGCAGCTCCAAGGCTGGTTCCTACATGACTCAAAATATAAGCATATAATATAAAAAGAAATATAATAAAATAAATCTTTGCTCTAATTATAAAAAACATAACTTCAATTTACATACTTTGAAAACAAGAATAGTACGTATAAATATTCAAGGTTATATGTCAACTTTTACTAGTTCCTTGTCAACAAATTAAATGCTACTACTCTTCTATATGTGAAAAAATTGAGTATTTTCCGCCATCTCTCGTGGGTATATCTTTATTCCTCATTGGCCTTACCTAACCCTAAAGCTTGGCCAGTTCACATCTTTATATATATTAAAAAAAGGTCACATAATATTATTATCTTTATTTAAATTTAAAATAGGATATATAATATTTAATCCAGTTGGAGAGAGAATCTTTGAACTTACCGATTAAAGCTCGACTGCCATTAAAGTTACAGTCTCTATCCCAGATTTTACCATTTAAGGATGTAGTACCAAACATTATAGATGTATATAGGTCCTTGCAAACACATTCATCATTATTTTGAATATCGAGAGGCCATGCACACTCTGGCACTCTTTTCTCACCATAACGAGATTCTTGTGAATCTTTATCAGTAGCACTTGAAAAATGCCAAATGACAAATGTTGAAAAAAGCAAGAACTTGCAAATTTTTGTATGTTGTACATAATATGGAGAAGTTATCTAGAAAATGAGAATAAAAATGGGTGATTAAAAGTAAAAACAAGGAAAAGTACTAGCAATAGTCAGTACAACAATATTATCAACAAAAAGCATATAAATGTTGGTTTAATCCAAACCAAATAAAATGTATTTTTCTGATTTTGCAACTGGGTTGTGTACCATGACTTGGTATGGAACGTCTTTGAGTGTTTTAAACATGTATCCAACAAAATGCATATAAGTAATTTATTATTCACAATATGATTTAACAAGAATATTCTTTTTTTCAATTTAATTTATATACCAATTAAATTGATGCTTTAAATTAATATCAATAATAATATATAGTCTTAATGTGTTATTATTCGTTTATTCAAGTGGTCAACCTATTTTATCTTTTGTAATATTTTTTTGCTAATTTAATATGGATTATTCATAGAAGGTCAACACTCTTCATCAGCTATTTAGTAAGATATCATGACTACACAACTTAATTACATGAGCATATATTAACTTTGTTCATACCAAGGCTTTACCTCTTGTTGGTAGTCACATACCTCTTATTTGCGTCGTGAGACACCCATCGTTTATTTTTCTCCTTATTAATCTTTGTTAACGTGATTGCAGCCGACAAACATAGTTAAATTTTAGTTGATTGGTGATGATGTTGATTGTAATGGTCAATATTTAATGTTTTTATAGAAACGAGTCAGTAACTTATAATTAAGCCATCAATTAATGTGTGCTAACTTGTGGCGGATTATAGGGTCTTGGTATGCATTTGGTGGTATGCATTTGGTAGTGGGCTTGAATGTTATAAATGGTGTCAGAATTCTATTCGGTCAAAAGTGTAGAGGCAGTTCCCAGGTTCCGTATGTGTGTGTTTGTAGGTTCGACCAGGATATCGACCGAATAAAAAGAGGTGTTTATAATATCTCACGTCAATAGTTATAAAAGCATGTACCGAAAAGCTAGTTTTTTTACCCACATATGATGGAGTGTTGTGTGCGGGCATGATACTGTGTAAAGCAATTGAAAGACTTGAATTTAATATCAATGCCGATAATAAATATTTAAATTTAATATATGTGGGTGGGAAGAGTTTGGCTGAGCTCTGATGACATGTCAAGTTACCAGTTATCCTGAAATCTCAAGGTGTTCGGAATTGGGTTTATCACGATCATATCTCATCTCTCAACATACCTCTCACTCGAAAGCCCGTTTATTTGGGTTTGAAGAGTGGATCATGAGCTGTGTTATCCCTTTTTGAGCCTAGCATGCGGTCAATTAGTAGTTCCGGATCTCTTCCCATTTATGGGCCCATCATAGTACACATTTCTTAATTACCATCTCCTTCCATTTATTTGGGCCCACCAATGTAAAATGTCAATATTTTCAATAATTATTGAGAATATCGAGGGTAGCAGGGAGTTGAACTGGTGTCCTCCTCACTCGAGCCTGAGCTCTTATACAATGTTAACTAGTCCTTCTAAAATTTTAAGGTGGTTGAGGAAAGGCATGAACAAAATCTTATACTCTTTAATACTCCTCCTTAATTGTACTCTATTTTTGACAATAACAATTACAACCAATACCAATATCAATAGCAACAACAAATATTTAAATTAAATATATGGGGTGAGAGGACTTTATGTTGGGTTTAATCTCAAACTTGTAATAAATTTAATTAGTTTGTGTTTTGTTTATTTGTATCCGTTGGTTGCATGACTGAGTCGTGTGGAGTCTTTGTAGGAGTTCTATTCGTAAGTTAGTAGTAGAGATAAACTAGGAGTTCAGGTGGAGGTGGTCCTGGTTTATAGGATCGTTGGACTGTATTTTCTGATATAACTGCATTAGGCTTATGAAATAAAGATGCAAGTCTTCTAATTACTAATCAGCTCTTATTTCTCTATTTCATATAAACTCATATTTGTATAGTTATATAAATTTGTATGCAACATTGTGGTATCAGAGCTGTCAGGGTACATGTTAAGACTCAGATATGTCAACTGTGGATATAAACAAGATGAAGGGAGTATCCTTCGGGTTGAGTTATCCAATGCTGGCCAGAAGTAATTACACTGCATGGGCTCTCAAGATGACAGTTATTATGGAGGCGCAAGGAGTGTGGGGTGCTGTAGAAGCAAGTGACCCAAAGGTGCCAGTTGATGTGAAGATAGATAAGATTACATTGGCAATGTTGTATCAGGCTATCCCTGAAGACGTGTTGTTGTCTATCGCTGAAAAAAAAATAGCAAAAGGAGCTTGGGAAGCAATAAAGATGCTTTGCCAAGGAGTTGAGAAGGTGAAACAAGCGCGGGTTCAGACTTTAAAGGAAGAATTCGAAGCTCTGTGTATGAAGGATTCAGATCAACTCGATGATTTCTACATGAAACTCAACGGGCTAGTTACAAATATTCGAGCGCTTGGGGAGGAGATGTAGGAGTCATATGTTGTAAAGAAATTGTTGAGGGCTGTACCATCGAGATTCTTGCAGATAACTTCTACAATAGAGCAATTTGGGAATCTTGATATGATGACAGTAGAGGAAGCCGTGGGTTCGTTAAAGGCTCACGAGGAACGAGTTAAAAGTAAGGTTAAGACCAGTGAGGGTAAACTGATGCTCACAGAAGAAGAGTGGGAAAAGAGAGAAGCTAGTGAAGGCAAGCTGCTGTTTACTCGGCAGGAATGGCTGAAACGAAGTAGCAGATCAAGTGATGGACCACCATTTGTGAAGGCACAAGACAAGAGTCGGGTTAGATGCTTCAACTGCAGCTTGTATGGTCATTTTACAGCAGAGTGTCGCAAGCCTAGATGAAAGAAGGAACAAAAGCAAGAATCCAAATTGGCCAAAATAGAAGATGATGAACTAGCCTTATTACTGGCGAAGTTTGACAAGTCTAAGAAGGAGTTGCTGCAATTAGACGAGAGAGATGTGAAACTGAAATTGGAAAACAACATCGATAGTAACCAAGTGGAATCCAATTTGTGGTATTTAGATAATGGCACCAGTAATCATATGACTGGGCAAAAATCGAAGTTCAAAATTCTTGATGAACAAATCACTGGCCAGGTGAAGTTTGGGGATGGATCAACTGTTGAAATCAAAGGTAGAGGCTCGATTGCTATGAAGTGCAAGGATGGTCAAGAACGTGTACTCAACGAGGTATATTTTATTCCTAGTCTTCGAAGTAATATTATTAGCATTGGACAATTAACAGAAGAGGGAAGTAAAGTTGTGATTAGAGGAGAATATATGTGGATTTTCGATAAGAATGAAAGGCTTCTCATGAAGGTCAAGAGATCACAAAATCGACTGTACAAGTTGATTATTGAGACAGAAAATTATAAGTATTTGATGACAAAGGTGGATCAAGTGTCAAAGTTGTGGCATTCACGAATGGGTCATGTAAATTACCAAGCCTTGGCATTAATGTTTAAAGAAAGGATGGTAAGAGGTCTACCAAAAATCACTCAATCACATAAGGCGTGCACTGGATGTCTTATGGGAAAGCAAGCAAGGAAGGGAGTACCTGGTTATTCAAGTTTCAGTGCAAAGAAAGCTCTCGAACTTATGCATGCGGATCTATGTGGACCAATCACTCCAGCAACAGCCTCTGGTAAGAAATATTTTTTGTTGTTTGTAGATGACTACAGTCGTGCTATATGGGTCTATTTTCTTAAAAGTAAAGGTGAAGCATTTGGAGAGTTCAAACGTTTCAAGGCACTGGTTGAAAATGGAGTTAGTCGAAAGATCAAGGTATTGAGAACAGATAGGGGAGGCGAATTTATGTCTGCTGAATTTAAGAAATATTGCAAGGAGATGGGAATAACTCGACACTACACTGCACCATACACACCGCAACAAAACGGCGTGGTTGAGAGAAGAAACAGAACAGTGATGGAAATGGTCAGAAGCATGATGAAAGAAAAGGAGTTACCAGCTAAATTCTGGGGAGAAGCTGTGAGACATGCTGTTTATGTTCTCAACAGACTTCCAACAAGAGCTCTAACTGGTGTAACGCCTTATGAGGCCTGGACAAATGACAAACCAGATGTATCTCATATTAGAGTGTTTGGTTGTCTGAGTCACATGAGGATACCGAGCCAAGGAATGAAGAAACTAGATGATCGAAGTATATCGGTGATAAATCTGGGAAAAGAACCTGGTACAAAGGGTTGTAGATTGTTTAGCCCTAAAGAGAATAAGGTGTATGTGAGCAAGGACGTAATTTTTGAGGAAGAAAAATGCTGGATGTGGTCAGATGAAAGGGAAGATGGCGACTCCCAGGTAATTTTTCCGCTGGTAGATCAAGTAGATGATGAGAATGAAAGCAGAATGTTTGAAACAGCGGCTGGCAGACAATACTCTTCAGAAAGCAGCAAGGAGTATGAACCTGGGACTCCTTCAAGTACATCAAATACGTCTTCATCACAGATTACTCCATCTACACAAGTGTCTGTTTCTTCGAGCTCATTTGCATCAGGATCATCGAGGCTAGACAGTGATAATTATGATGATAGCGTTGAGCCTTTGAAAATTCGCAGGCTGAGTGATGTGTATAACGACACTGAAGAAGTAGTGTTAGATGAAGACTTATACCCAATGGGGACAGAGGAACCTGCAAACTTCAAGGAGGCTTCGAAAGATAAACACTGGAAAAGGGCTATGGAGACTGAACTCGACTCAATCGAAAAAAATGGTACGTGGAAACTTATGGAGTTACCTGCAGGACATAAAGTAATTGGTTTAAAATGGATTTTCAAACTTAAAAAGGATGCAGCTGGAAATGTAGTAAAGCACAAGGCCCGTTTGGTAGCAAAAGGGTACGCTTAAGAGCATGGAATCGATTATGAGGAAGTGTTCGCTCCTGTCACTCGTCTTGAGACAGTACGAATGTTGTTAGCTCTATCAGCAAAACACTCATGGAAAGTTCATCATTTAGACGTGAAAACTGCCTTTTTAAATGGAGAAATTACTGAAGATGTGTTTGTTGCTCAGCTAGAAGGTTTCGAAAACAGTGGGAAGGAACACTTGGTTTACAAGTTGGTGAAAGCATTGTATGGCTTAAAACAAGCACCGCGTGCTTGGTATGCAAAATTGAATCACAACCTGGGAAGTTTGGGTTTTAAGCGATGTCCTTATGAAAATGCTGTTTATACGAGGGGAAAAGGGAAAGATTGTTTGATAAATGCCGTCTATGTAGACGATATTTTAATCACTGGTGCAGATGTGCAGAAGATCGAAGAGTTTAAGCAACAAATGGGAAGGAAATTCGACATGACAGATCTGGGAAAGCTCAGTTACTATCTGGGAATCGAGGTGAAGCAGGAAACTGCTTACATTGAGTTAAAACAGTCGGGGTATGCAGAAAAGTTACTGAAAAGGGCAGGCATGGGTGACTGCAATCCCACCAAATACCCGATGGACCCAAAGGAGCAAATTTTTAAGGATGAAGGGGGACGTGTAGTTGATGCAATAATGTACAAAAGCTTAGTAGGAGGGTTAAGATATCTGGTAAACACTCGACCGAATATAGCCTTTTCTGTTAGAATTGTAAGTCGTTATATGGAACGTCCAACTGCATTGCATTTGAATGCAGTGAAGAGGATTCTCAGGTATGTCAAGGGAACATTGCAGTTTGGGTTGATTTATAATCAGAACAACGGAAACAATATAGTCACTGGCTACTCTGATAGTGATCTGGGAGGAACTATAGATGATAGACGGAGTACAGGAGGCATGGCTTATTACTTGAATGAGAGCTTAATATCATGGGTTTCTCAGAAGCAAAGGGTGGTGGCTTTGTCGTCATGTGAAGCAGAATTCATGGCTGCCACCGCAGCCGCTTGTTAAGGAATTTGGATGAAGAATGTCTTAAGTCACATTACAGGTGATAAACTTGGTCCAGTAATATTGTTTATTGACAATAAGTCAGCAATCGACTTAGCCAAAAATCCAATGTTCCATGGAAGAAGCAAACATATCGACATACGATTTCATTTTATTAGAGAATGTGTAGAGCGTGGAGACGTCATTGTGAAGCATGTCAGTAGCAATCAGCAGCGAGCAGATGGGCTGACAAAAGCTCTTGCAACAATTAAGTTTGAGAAGATGCGCAACTTGTTGGGAGTTAGGGAGTTAGAGAAATAAGTTTGAGATTAAGGGAGGAATTGTTGGGTTTAATCTCAAACTTGTAATAAATTTAATTAGTTTGTGTTTTGCTTATTTGTATCCGTTGGTTGCATGACTGAGTCGTGTGGAGTCTTTGTAGGAGTTCTATTCGTAAGTTAGTAGTAGAGATAAACTAGGAGTTCAGGTGGAGGTGGTCCTGGTTTATAGGATCGTTGGACTGTATTTTCTAATATAACTGCATTAGGCTTATGAAATAAAGATGCAAGTCTTCTAATTACTAATCAGCTCTTATTTCTCTGTTTCATATAAATTCATATTCGTATAGTTATATAAATTTGTATGCAACACTTTAACCTGAGTCCTTCTAAATCGAGTTGTGATAACGGGTTCTCCTAAAATCTCTAGGTGTTGAGAATTTGGCTTATGAAGATTTGCTCATATATGAACAGATATAATATATTTGACTTAGTTTTAGAAAATTAGTTTGCATAAAGAGAAACACACTTCATGTTACGAAAAGATTTCTATGTCTTATGAAGGTACAATACATTATATATTACTAGTTTATAAACATGCAGGATTTTTTATTTTTACTTTTTAAATACATATTTGAATAAATAGGTATTATTAGTAAAATATTTAATACTTTAAATTATATAAAAAATCTGAGTTAAAATTTAGAGAGAAGAAATGGAGTTTCAATAAAAAAATCAATTTATTGGATTTTAAACGTTGATTTTCTCGGTTAGGCTCCGTTAAGTTCTATAAATTAGTTTTTGACAATTTTACATACTGGCATAAGAAACTAGCGAAATAATTACCAATTTTAGTTTAAAATTTCTATTCAATTTATTATAACCATTTATTCTTTGTTTTGATTTCTAATATATTTTACAATATCTACTAGACTCAATTTAGATTATTCGAGTATAAAATATACATGTGTATCAGATTTAAAGTCTGTGATTTATTTGTTTATTGTAGGCCATAACGATTTTTACTAGATTTCTCCCCTTACTAATTTCGAGCGAAATAAAAAATGTTTGTTAATTTGAAATAGGTAAACAAAAAGGATTCAAACTGAAGCCAAAAAAATAAAAATATAATCATTTATTATATTTTGTTTTATTTAATTTTGTGTCCACCTTTATTTCTATAAATAAGATTTTGACAATTTTATAATTCAGTTATAACTTACAAAATAAACCGAGTTTTTGGGCCTAATTTGGATATTTTTGATATTTTGGGCCTACATTTTGGGCCAATAATTTCACTAATTTGGATATTTTGTGCCTAAGCTTTTTTACCTTAATTTATCTTGTTTAATTTGTAAGGGCCCATTAAGAATGAATGATCTAGAATTCTCCAGAAAGTCTAATATTTACAATATATAACAGAACTCCGCTATATAGTGGTGAGTCTAAAAGTATTACGACATATATGTTTTAGCTTCATTCATCATTTTCTTCTAGCTTTTTCTCAATAAAATTACATCTTCCGTCTTATATATAAATCTAGTAGAATCCATTCCATTTTATCAATTTGATACATGAATCTAATTCATTTTAGATGATGGATGCATACCTTGTTTTGAAACAATTGTTCGAGCAACATATATGATATGTAAGGTGGCTGCCATCTATAAATGTGATATCATAAATGATCTTTCATTTTTTGTTTTTCATTCGTAATTAAGTATCACAAGAATATTATAGGTGTTTTAATGGCTAATTTGTTTAATTTGATTAGATCTTTTAGTAAATTTTGAATAATTCCAAATTAGTAATAATGATAAAGGTTGAACCCAGTTTGGTTGAACAAAAATATTTGCACAACAATGCATATTTATTATTGTTTGCACGAAATAATGAAGAAAATGCTCCATTAAATCAATCATAGAGGGAGGTAAGCCAACCAATCAAATCTATTGTAAATTCTCCTTTTAAAAATTATTAGTTCATTATTTGTCTTATTTGTGTGGTAGTTAATTAACAAGTGTACTAAACTGTTACTTGTTTATTTTTTGTTTATAAATTATTAATATTTTATTAGGATAATACTAGAGGTAAGAAGATGAATCCAAATGATATATGTTATTTGTTACAAATAAACATTTATTTACATTAACTCCACTCATAGTAATATTTGAAATTATCACGTCAACAATGCCAACCATGTCATTTGTACCAAATTTTCTTATCTAATTTGGTATGCCTAGCACTAGACATTTTTTTATTATAATCATATATGTTGCATTTAATTTCTTTTTTGAATAGGATACTTTTTCAAATATTACTTTTTATTCAATAATTATAAATAAATTTTATAGTAAAATCTTTATATGCTTCTTAATTTATTTAAATTAGAATATAAAATATTTATAGTAGAAAGAAGGAAAACAGGAAGATTCTCACAATCTTATATGTAGATAGTTGTGCTTATAGTTATACTATTAGAAAAGTTCCTCTGGAACTTTTCGGACCTTCTGATTGTGGTATCTTCTCATCTTCAGAATACGAATGGTCCTGGTAAGCTGACTATCTGACCTCCAGTTTTGGGAATATTCTGATTTGGTTGCTTATTATTTACGTTACTGTATACGTTGTTAGATGATAAGGACAGCTGTGAGGGCTTTGAATGACAAGAACCCTTCAAGCCGTCAAAAGGTTGCTGGCTACGTCGAAAGGTGGCTGGTTACATGGAGACCGAGTTCCATCTGCCAAAAACACCCCTTCATGAATTCGAGTTGACTCACAATCTTAGACAGATGAAGAGTTTTGGACAACTAGTTTTAGCCAGACATTGGTATACATGGTGGAGGATCTCAAGAAAGACTACAAGAAAAGGGGAAGTAAGATATGTTGAAGAAGGCAAACTTGGTGATGAGGAAATCAGCCAACTCCCCAGGAAATTCAGAGATATTGAAAAGGAACTTAGTGACGCTGAATTGAAGAAGGAGAATAGGGAGAAGGCCTTGTCAGCATTACCATGTGAGCAAGCAGGGGTTGCCGCAAATATTCGAGGTTGGTTCTATGTTAAATTGTTCATGGCAAAATCACACAAGATTTAGTATAATAACTATTCTTTTATTAATCATTGAAATATTTAGTGCCTGCGTGATTATCATTTTTTTATATTTATTTTGTATAATAAGGATTCTTTTAAAAATGGCATGGAGTTATGGTAAATACAAATGTTTGTATTTTTGTGTGATTTGTTATTTCAAGTATCATGTGTTCCCCACTCTTAACTAGAAACCATAACTCAGATAAATAAATAATACTCATTATATACATTATCAAACTGAACAAGATATCATATTACCATTATTTTCCCATTCAGTACAAAAAATGACTAGACTACATCGCTCGTTTTTAGTACCGACCAAATACGGTTGGTTTTAATTAAATACGATCGCAAAAATAGTAGTTTTTTGAAGCTAGTCATTTTAAAAAAAGTGTTGTATTTAGCCAAATACGAGCGGCTAAATATGATGATATAAATATGACACGCTTAATACTACCGCTCTATTTTGATGTGATCGTATTTAGTATATTTGAAATTTAAATTTTTAGCAAAAAAATTGAATTTTTCGCTCATAAAAATGAACATGACTGTCTTTGGTCATAAATCAAATACGACCGAGTTCTGTTGTAATTTAAATACGACCCTATTTTGTTATATAAATATGACTATATTTCACTAAAAATGATGAATGCGTGTTTTTGTTAAATTTAATATGACCCTATTTTGTTGAAAACGAAGGGCACGTGGTTTCTGTTTAATATAAAAATTACCAAATTTTGTTGGAAAGAAGGGCACCTATTTTTTGTATAATCTAATTACGGAAAAATTTATTGTTATTTAAGGTACATATTAAATTCGACAGGCTTAGTTCATTGTTTTGAGCTTATTAATTTGACTCGATTATGTTATTTTAATATAAGACCAAATAAAAAAAAATTGTTGCTTTTTGCCATAAAAGTCTCCTAACATTGCAACCAAAATATGCAAAAATCAATGAACTACATTGCATAATAAGTCAAGCAATACATACACCTGTCACATAATAGTTATATAAAAGTCACAAAAATGCCAAACATGATACTGATAATTAAAATATTTAAACAGTACCAAAGGATTTCTAAACACGCACAAGATTGCCCAAAGTTCACAAAATAGCATTTACAATCTTCACAATACCAAAAGAAGTTCATAAATGACAATGATTAAACAACTGGAAAGTGGTCTGGACGAGGGTCGATGTCTTCACCTTATTCATCGTTTATGGTGCCGTACATCATAGTCACAGTCTGAGGAGCCTCCTGTAGAAAAATCAGGTTGAAGTCCTCTAGAAGAAACTTCAACTGTCATAAAAGAAATAATGTAATCTTCACATTGATTTACATATCAAGAATAAATCTTTATAGTGAAGATAGAAAATGGGGAAAAATATAACAAAAAGTAATAAAATCAAAATAGTACATTCAAGAAAAAACAATAAATAAACAAATTAGTACTTGCACTCTTTAAAGTACAAAAAACTGATTTGAAATTTTCTACGTGAAACTGAACTTTAGTTTGTTCATCTCAAAGCTCATAAAATCTTGAATAATAAAATAGGTGCTAAAAGCAAGTACATTGAAAAATTAAATCATGATGACACACACAAATAATACCCAACCAAAACCTAAAATAATCTATCATTATAAACACGCAAACATATTATGGTAGCCTTATCTCATCCAAAGTCAATTGCACACTAAATTACAAAAGCCAGGTAGGAGTGTAACGCGTGGACCTGTGTCTATCAAAACTTCTATTATTTGCACTCAACAATTTATCAAACTACAGATAAGTGTCCAAGTGTTCAGGCTGAGTGTCTAAATTTAAATTTATAAATGCATTTAATGACGTTAATTTTTTTTAAAAAAATACCTCTAAGATAATCTTGTCATTTACTTTCATGATAAGGCCAAGCGGAGTTGTAGCACTACGCAAATATAGGATATCCCTTGAATGCTGACTTAGGTCTGGAAAAGTTGCAGAGGATAGCTTGTTGATTTCTTTATCCAGAAAAATTTTATAACTTCGCGTGCGGGTAATAAAAGACCATTTTCTCAACTTCTGCCAGGACCTTTGGCATCATCAAGAAGATCTCACTAGGAACATCAACTGACCTCATCAAGTCATTCTATTTCCTTCTCTTGATCAGCTTCTTTGAATCCCCGGATCCCAGCTGCTCTGCGAAGGTGTGTTTGTAGGTTCGACCAAGATGTCGATCGAATAATGGGCTGTTGGGCGTGGATATGACACTATGTAAAGCAATTGGACGACCCGAGTTTAATATCAATACCAACAACAAATATTTAAATTAAATATACGGTGGTTGGAGGACTCGAACCGAGTCCCTCCCCAAATCGAGCTCTGATGCCATGCTAAGGTACCAGTCATCCTGAATCCTCAAGGTGTTATGAATTGGGCTTATCACGATCATATCTCATAATTCAACATTCTCCTCAGTCGAAAGCCCGTTTATTCGGGTTTGAATAGTGGATCACTAGATGTGTTGTATCTTTTTGGGCCTAGCATACGGTCAATTGACTAGGTGTGGATCTTTTCCTATTTAGGGGCCCATCATAATACACATTTTTCAATTACCGGATGGGGATTTGGTCCCATTTATTTTTTCCCACCAAGGTACAACGTTAATATTTTCAATAATTAATTACAATATCGAGGGTAACATGCATGGAGTTGAACCTGTGTCCTCGTCATGGACTTGAACCGGTATCCTCGTATGGCCATCCTGAGCTCTAATATCATTTTAAGTAACCACTTCTTCTAAAATCTTAAGATGGTAGAGGAAAGGCACCAACATGATCTTATACTCTTTGAAACTCCTTCTTAAACGTATGATATTTTTCACTACGATTGACAATAACAGTTTAAAACCAATACTAATATCCATATCAACAAGAAATATTTAAATTAAATATATGGGGGTGGGAGGACTATAACCGAGTCCCTCCCTAAACCGAGTTCTCATAAGAGGTTAAGTTACCGGTTCTCCTAAAATTTCGAGGTGTTATGAATTGGGCTTATCAATATCATCTGATATCTCAACATATATAATATATTTGACTTAGTTTTAAATAATTAGTATGCATAAAGAGAATCACATTTATGTTACCAAAAGATTTATGTGTCATATTAAGGCACGATACATTATATATTACTAGTTTATAATCGGGCATGATTATTATTCTTTTTAAATAGATATATGCATAAATAGGTATTATAAGTAAAAAATTTAATACTTTAAATTATATAAAAAATCTTAGTTAAAATATTGAGAGAAAAAAATGAAGCTCCAAGAAAGAAAATGAATTTATTGGGTTTCAAAAGTACTATAAATCAGTTTTTGACAATTTTACTTAATGGCATAAGAATGTGGTGAAATAATTTTTAATTTTTTGATAATTTAAAAACTATTATCAAATTGATATTAGCCAAAAATTAATAATAAAAGATGATTATCAATTTTACTTTAAAATATCTATTCAAATTATTTTAACCATTTATTCTTTGTTTTGACTTCAGATATATTTTACAATATCTACAAAGACTCAATTTAGATTCTTCAAATATAAAATATACATGTGTATTAGATTTAAAATCTCTGAATTATTTGTTTATTGTAGCCCATAACGATTTTTAATATATTTATCCTCTTGTACTAATAGCGAGCTAGATACAAATTTCAAATAAAAAATATTTGTTAATTTGAAATAGGTAAAGAAAAAGGATTCAAACTGAAGGAAAAAAAATATAATCATTTATTAATTTTTTTTTATTTTATTTTGTGTCTACCGTTATTTCTATAAATCAGATTATGACAATTTTATAATTCAGTTATAACTTACAAAATAAATCGAGTTTTTGGGCCTAATTTGGATATTTTGGATATTTTGAGCCTACATTTTGGCCCAATAATTTCACTAATTTGGATGTTTTGAGCCTAAGTTTTTCTACCTTAATTTAAGTTTTTTAATTTGTAACTGCCCATTAAGAATGAAAGATGTAGAATTCTCGAGGAAGTCTAATATTCACAATATATAATAGAACTCGTATATCGCCAGGGTAAGCCTAAAAGTATGACGACATATTACTTTAGCTTGATTCATGGAGGTCAGTTTTCCTCTAGCTTTTTCTCAATAAAATTATATCTTCCATCTTATATATGGATCTAGTAGAATCTATTCCATTTTATCAATTTGATACATGAATCTAATTCATTTTAAATGAGGGATGCACACCTTGTTTGGAAGCAATTGTTCAAGCAATATATATGGTAAGTGTAAGACTTCTTGGCTGAGCATGAGTCCAGGTACGTGAGTTGGATGAGACACCGCTTGGCGACTGGTCATGGTGACTCTTAATCGGTGACAACTGTGCGCGCAGTCGGGTCTGCTGGGTTTGTCGGCGATATTGGTTCTGCTGGGTTTGCTAGGGCTACTGGCGACAATCTTAGGAATAACTAGTGTTTGAGTAGGAATTCACTTGGTAACAGTTATTGATGGTTTACAGGAGTCCAGGCAGTTGGATGACAAGGGAAACTGGCAAATAATAGGGACACAAGTGGCAGGCACGGGGCAGTTGCAAGGCATGGGGGACAGTTTTTTAAACTGCCCGACAGTTATAAAACTGTCTTATAATTCAAATTCGTGGTTCAGCTATATGTATGTTAGGTAAGCCAATCAATCAAAGATGGAGGTAAGCCAACAATCAAATCTATAGTAAATTCTCCTTTTTTAAATTATTAGTTCATTATTTGTGTTATTTGTGTACTAAACTGTTACTTATTTATTTTTTGTTTATATTTTATTAATATTTTATTAGGATAATACTACAGGTAAGAAAATAAATCCAAATGATATATGTTATTTGTTACAAATAAACTCGTGTTTACATTGACTCCACCTATAGCAATATTTGAAATCATCACATCAACAATGCCAAATATCATGTCATTCGTACTAAATTTTCTTATCGAATCTGGTATCCGTAAAACTACTCATTTTTTTTGTTATGATCATATATGTTGCATTTAACTCATTTTTGAATAAGATACTTTTTCAAATATTACTTTTATTAAATAAATATAAATATATATTTTATAGTAAAATCTTTATATTTTTCTTAATTTATTTAAGTGAGGAATATAAAATATTTATAGTAAAGATTCTGACAATCCTTTATGCAGATAGTTCTGCTTACAGTTATAATATTACAAATGGAACATGCCTTAGGATTATTGTTATGTGAACACTCCTATTTTTAAACATGGATCTACTAATATATAGAATATCATGAAGCTGAGCGTTCAATTCCTCTGGAACTTTTGGAACCTTATGACAGTATGTATCTTCTCATCTTCAGAATACCAATGGTCCTGGTAAGCTGACTACCTGCGCTCCAGATTTGGGAATATTATGATTTAGTTGCTTATTATTTATGTTACTGTTATACGTTGTTAGATGATAAAGACAGCTGTGAGGGCTTTGAATGATAAGAACCGTTCAAGCCGTTAAAAGGTTGCTGGTTACATGGAGACCGAGTTCTATGTGCCAAAAAGTCCCTTCATGAATTCGAGTTGACTCACAATATAAGACAGATGGAGAGTTTTGGACGATCCGTTTTAGCAAGACATTCATATACATGGTGGAGGATCTCAAGAAAGACTACAAGAAAAAGGGAAGTAAGATATCATACAGTGTTAATGAAGGAAAACTTGGTGATGAGGAAATCAGCCAACTCCCCCAGAAATTCAGAGAATATTGAAAAGGAACTTAGTGAGCAAGTTGTAGTTGCCGAGAAGATTCAGGGTTGGTTCTATGTTAAATCTGTTCATGGCCAAATAACAAGATTTAGTATAATAACTATTCTTTTATTAATCATTCAATGATTTTGGACCTCCGTGCTTATCATTTTTTATATTTATTTTTCATAACAACGATTCTTTTAAAAATTGCATGGAGTTATGGTAAATGTAAATGTTTGTATTTTTTGTGTGAATTGGTATTTCAAGTATCATGTGTTCCCCACTCTTAAGTAGAAACCATAACTCACATAAATAAATAATACTCATTATATACATTATCAAACTGAACAAGATCTCATATTACAATTATTATCCCATTCACTACAGAAAACAAGGCAAAAAATGACTAGACGACATTGGTCATTTTTAGTACCGACCAAATACGGTTGATTTTAATTAAATAAAAATTAAAAATGAAGGAATAATTGTTTGGTTATCGAGTTATTTAGATCGTGATTGTTCTGTAAAGATATAGATTTAAGTATACAAGTTTATACTCGCTATGTGTTATATGAGCACTCTATGATTATGCTTGAATATACGAGTTAAGTATATAAGTATATACTCCTAAGTGCTATGTGAATATTCTGTGATTATACTCGTGTATATAAGTTAAGCTTTAATGCGAGTTGGGATAATCATTAGAAGTTCAGGGAACAACGAGTGCGAATAAGTATCTAATTAGGGATTATATTTTGGATTGTAGATTCAGATAGGGGAGGCATTCAGGATTGTAGATTCAAGTAGTGGAGGCATTCAGGCTAGAAAAGGGAAAGGAAACTTAGGTGGCAGTAGTTCAGCTTCAGTAGTTCAGTTTCAATTTCAGTCAAGCAGGAAAGCGATTTATGGCAAGTAACTCTGCATTGTCTTATGAATTGATATTGCTAATGCCATGATAAAGTAGTGATCCTTTTTAATACTTGTAATAAACCTGTTATTGATTTATGAGAAACCCTAATATTGATTTTTGTGATAACTTGTTGTTGTTTACTATTCGTCCCATTTATAATAATTTGATTGATTCATACCCTATTACATTTCCTATTTCTTTTGTCACCCTATGATCTCGTAAATCCTAATAGAACCTTTATGAATTTCCTTGCGGAATATTTTAATTAACCTGAATTCTTCATTAACTTGAATACCTTTGCCTTGTTGATTAATTCCCTTGTATTCCTCGAACTTCATTTCTAGTATTGCTTCAATAATTCCCTTTATTGACCATTGCTTATAATTTTAATTCATTAAACTACCTTTATTTGATAGCTATCATTTATTTCCATATCCAAACTTTATAACTAGATGTACGCCATGTACTACACTTGATCTCAGACACTCCTACCTTTGTTGATTATAGTTATACCTTTTTCAATACTTTCTTCCTTAGTTGTTGAATCATTGGTACTCATCCTTGATGATACCGCTTGTGAGAAGATAATTCAATTTCTGATAAGAGTCCCATAACTCCAATCCTCGACTGATAATTTAAATCCTATTGTTTAAAATCCTTGTAATTTCTCCCTGTCATCAGTTTTATAAAAGATAATTGCTCTTTAACAGAAGATTGGTTTCTTGATTTAGTGGATTGGACTCAGACGCATGTCCCTTTCACACCAATTGATAAGCTTAAATGTTTCCTAGGGATCCCATTATATTTGAGAACCCAGCGAGGTTCGGGATTACTTCGCGGCTGATAACCGGCTGTAATCCGTAGCATCCTAAAATGAAGTTTTTGAAGTTGATTTGATTCTAAATGTTTATAACATGATGCCATGATGCTATATATCTTGTCCATGATGCTATTATGCCTTTATGATATGATTCTCCTGCTATTGAATTGCGATGAATGTCGGCTTTCACCCTATCCTAATCCTTGATTCTGGAAAGCCCAAACCTTTCTTCATAACCTTGGTATAGCCAAAGACATAGATCTGCCACCTAGAGATTTAAAAGTAGAATGCCTCAGATTTTTCAATTGTTATTATTATTGCTTAATAGAACTTTCATATAGTTACTTGATGAGCTTTTTATGCTCATATATTTTTCTTGTTCTAACCATGGCAGTTAAGCGAGAAGATGGCTAGACTTGGGTGTACTGCTCGTAAGAATGTACCTGGTGGCCCTTACCGTGTCATAGGCTTCCAGATGCCAGAGAAGGTAGTATAGGATGTGTGAGCAAGCGCTTTAGTTGGAAAGTTATAAGATACAACGGGTTATCTGTCGGTTCCAAGTCGGAATCAATTGTGTAAATTAAATATTATTTTGGGTTGTAATTTATATTATCTGGTTGGTAGTTGTAATCTTGTCTCAAACTTAATCCTGTTTAGATCATGTTATTAGTTAATCGGGGTTTATGCTTATTTATTGTTAGTTTAATGGTGTGTGGGTCCTCATTTCCTAACCCCGAGATTGAGGGCGCCACAAGTTGGTATCAGAGCTACATGATATAGTCCCTGAGACAAGATAGGATGAAAGGGTATTTTGGGTATATATCTATATCACGGGAATGTTCGACTCTTATAGAGTTGAGCTAGACTATTAGGTATAGTCTAAGAGAAGTGAATAGGTTAAAGTGGCAACTAGAGTTAGGGTGTGAGTCAGTTGGAAGTCTTATTTAACCCTAACACTGTTTCTTGGTTACTGTTTTATGTTTTCTCTCAGAACCCCAGTACTGGTAGTGATTCCGATTCAGAGATTAGTTTGACCGGTATCCCAATGAGCTCTATTCCACCCTCTTCAGAGGAGACTCTGTATGTGAGTTCAGATCAGGAGGAGGATCCATCTGAGACTAGTGAGATCCTTATGCAGATATCACCCTTGAAGCCAGAGTCTGAGATGCTTAAGATTATGCCTGTTAGTGTTGGTGGCAAGTTAGCCTATGATCGAGATTTTGTTTACTCCTGTATTCTTGAGTTGGGAGCTTGGTAGATAGGCTAGCTCGAGAGTCTAGGAAGAGGACTTAGTTATGGAGGATGACTGGAAAGTCCGGATTCAGATGGTGGAGCAGATTGCCCGGAGGAGATTAGACGAGGGACCGTCTACTAGTCATGCAGATGCTGAGGCCCGGAGGGTGCATAAGATCATTCGCTGGATGTTTTCTATCTTGATGGAGATCTTGGATGATTAGATGATAATGACCATATAGGACCTTTGGTGGGAGCAGTAGTTGTCGATATTGTTGTATTATGTTTGGTTTTCTATGGTTCTAGTCAGTAGAGGATAGTTAGAAGTTGAGGGTAGAAAGGGGGATATTTTTCCATTTTTTCCTCTATTTTATCCTGCTGTATCATTGTACCTTATGCTCAAACTTATTTTACCTAAACTTCTTTATTATGCACTGTTGAAGCCATATATAAATCTTTCACCTTGTAAACCCTGGAAGTCTTTATTAATTCTTTTACATACCATGTTTCTAAATACCTTGGAAATCATATCTTGTACCATGAGGACCATAACTGAGGAGCGAATTATGTAGTAATAGGATTACATGTTCTATTGGGTAAAGCTTAAAACCCACAAATGGTTTCAAAAAGAATCTTTATTGTTATATATGCCATGTTATCGTATTACTAAATAATAGCTCAATCATGATTGTAAAGAATGGTCACATCACCAAACCACCAATCAAAAAAACTCACACCGAAGACCAAGAACTAAACCAAGATACTCCTATGATGAACCGACTTGTTCAACTGTTACAACAACATGTAGCCCCTAGACTTTGAAACTTCAAACATTTTCAGTCCGTGTGCATCCCTCATAGTTTGTAGGATTTCCAGAACCGATTAAAGCTCAGTTGTGGTTGAGAGAAATGGAAAAGCATTCGAGTTAGCGGAAGTTAAGGATGAAAATGGGGAAGTACGCAAGTTATTACCTTTAGGTTAAGGCAAGTTATAGGTAGAAATATTCAAAGGCGCTGCTTGAAAGAAAAGTTATAATCTGGGGAAAGTTTACGGAGATGTTTTAGAGAGGTATTTTCCAAATTTTATGCAAGACCAGTTGGACATGAGGTTTATGAATCTGAGACAAGAAGACGTGATTTGTTTTAAGTACAATCAAGAAGGTCACTATTCGATGGAATGCCCAAGTGAAACACAGAAGCCGTAATTGACTTATTTTAAACATGGAAAGGTGGGCCATATGGAAAGGAACTGTAAAGAGCCTATTTAGAAGGAGAATGTGCTAAGGATTACTAGACCATCTCCCTCTGCGACACCAGCAGCTCAGCTAAGGGCAAGAACGTTCAACATGACAATGAAAGATGTTATACAGAATGCGGATGTGGTGGTAGGTATGCTTGATATAAACTCAGTAGAAGTTAAAGTGTTAATGGATTCTGGAGCAACTAAATCTTTTATTGCTGAAAGTGTTATTGCTAGATTAAAGTGTGTTGCATACCCTCTCGAACCTAATTTGATTAGAGAAGTAGCGAATCAAGAAAGAGTTACGGCCAAGAGAATCTGTCCCATTGATGATAGGATTATAGAAGGTCGGCACTTTTCCGCTGACTTAATTCTTTTTAAGTTAAGAGAATTCGATGTTTTATTCTGGATGGATTGGTTTTCAAACCACTATGTGCAAATCGAATGTAGAAGTAAGAAAGTGAAATTAGAGACCAAGGATGGTATTGAAGTGATATTCAAAGGAAAGAAGTAAGAGTAGAAGTTTCTAATGGCTATCCAAACGAAGAGACTGTTACGACATGGGTGTGAAGTGTATTTAGCACATGTGAAGGATGTAGAAAAGGAGTCCTTAAGGATCGAAAATATTCTAGTAGTTAAAGATTTTCCCGATAAGTTTCCAGATGAATTATATGGACTACCTCCAGATTAAGAGGTCAAGTTTATGATTGATTTGGCTCCTAGATCAGAATCAATATCGAAAGCTCCCTATTGAATGGCGCCTGTCGAGATAAAATAGTTACCGATGTAGTTGCAGGAATTGCTGGATAAAGGAGTTATTTGCCTGAATGTATCCCTGAGGGGTGCACCAGTGCTATTTATAAATAAGAAAGATGAAAGTCTGATGTTGTGTATCAATTATCACAAATTAAATGAGTTGAGGAATAAGAATAAGTATCCTCTACCACGAATTGACGAATTGCTTTGATAAATGGGAAGGAGCTACTTGTTTCTCAAAGATTGACTTAAGATCTGGGTATCATCAGTTGAAGATTAAGCGGACGCTATACCCAAGACGGCATTTCAGACAAGATATGGACACTATGAGTTCTTGTGATGGCATTTGGATTGACAAATGCGCCAGCTGCATTTATGGATCTCAGGAATAGAGTATTCAAGGAATATTTGGATAAGTTCGTGATCGTATTATTTATTGACGATATCTTGATATACTCCAAGATGGAGGGAAAATACATCGAACATTTGAGGATTTCTTTAAAGATTTTGAGGAAATAGGAGTTATGTACAAAGTTTCGAAGCATGAGTTTTGGTTAAAGGAAGTTCAATTTCTTGGACATGTAGTGAACAGTGAAGGTATTAAAAGTAGACCCAGCCAAAATAGAAGCTGTGACGAATTGGGATAGTCCTAAGACTCCTATAGAAGTCATAAGCTCTCGTGGATTAGTAGGGTATTATAAGAAATTTGTACAAGATTTTTCTAAGATTGTTGTCCCATTGACTAAAGTTGACAAGGAAGAATGAAAAGTTTATTTGGACGGATAAGTGTGAAGGAAGCTTTCAAAAGTTAAAGAAAAGGTTGGCAACTGCATCAGTGTAGGTTTCACCCGACGAAAAGGTTAGTTTGTGATCTACAACGATACTTCGTATTAAGGGCTAGGTTGTGTGTTGATGCAACACAGGAAAGTGATAGTATCTGTGACAAGGAAATTAAAGCAACACAAGTAATTCCTCAGATATTAAGGATAAGTTGAGGTTTTCCAGACACATTGAGGTTTATTTGTTCTTGATGACTGTGACAACCCCGCTATGCCACAAAATAAATAATTCATTCATAAGGGGCCTTAGAAACACATTGAGGTTTTTTTCGGATTATCCAGGCCGGGAATTAGTAGTGTCATAAACATGAATGGTCTTTTCATACACATAGAAGGAGGTAGATTATAGACAATCACTACAACCGGCCACAATGTGTATACATTGTTTCCGGAATTTCCAAATGGATTGAAACCATCATTCGATAATCCAAGTAGAACATTACGAAACTCATTAGCAAAAGATGGGTATCGCTTGTCAAAATTTTTCCAAGCCTCTCCGTCCAAGGGGTAACTTAGCTCCCCCTCTTTTATTTCTCTATTATTGTGCCAAGTCATATGTTTAGCCGTATGCTCCGACATGTATAATCGTTGTAAATGGGGAATTAGCAGAAAATATCTTAACACCTTCTTTGATATTTGCCTTCAAATTTATCTCATGATATCTTTGTAACGATCCTATTTGCAAATGTCACAAATAACTTTTTTTTCTTCGTTATTATAGTATAACATAAAATTATTTGCACACACATCAATTTATTCATATCCCAACTTCAATTTTTTTACCATTTTCTTCATTGCATAATAAGAAACCGGATGCTTATGATCTCGTGGCAACACTTCCCCAATAATATCAAGTAGTAAATTAAATGATTTCTCACTACAACTAGATACGTCTTTGAAATGTAACAATCTCGTAGTGAAAGAGAGTATTGTATAATTTTTGTTACTGGGTATAATAGGAGCCCCCGACTCATTGGCATCCGTGTAAAATTGAGAAGCATCAAAATTTGGAGATTCGTAGGCATCATTTATACTACTACTATTACTACCCCACGTATCATTGAAGCTACAAAAATCTTGCCCGAAATTATCATTGAGACTCTGTTGTTGGCTTTTTCTCACCATGTAAAGTCCAGGCGGTATATGATTTAAAAAATCTGGAAGAATACAAGTTAAACTTTATGGTATCTAAATTTTCCCAATGACCATTCCCACAATTCTTACAAGGACACAACGTCTTATCTTTTGTCAACCCAAACCTTTTTGTCGAATCCAAAAATTCTTCCAACCCATTTTATACTCATCTGTTAACGTAATGTGCTAACTTTTCATACGACGTGACATCCAACCACAGTTACATTTGACATCTATAATATCAACAAAACTACATGTCAATTTAACTACACTTTTTGAAATTTTTAACATTTCAAGCATATATAAATTGTTAACATATAAATTATAACATCTTTCTCACCATCTACAATATCAACAAACACCATTTCAATTTAACTTCACATTTTTACTCTTCAATTAAAGAGCATATACAAATTACACATACAAATCATACACAATATCATCCTAACTAACATAGAACAAAAAAACTTACAATATTGAAATAAAGAACATTGAGATCAAATTATACCTTTACAATGAAAGTGATTCTTGAAGAAAAACAAACTTCTCCCTTTTCTTCTTCTTTTTCTTCTTTCTTATCTTTCTCTTCTTCTTTCTAATTTTTCATCTTATCTTCATTCTATTAACACCACCCAAAACAAAACTAAAAAGGTGGTAGGTCCATTTTTAAAATATTAATAATTCTAGGCCTTTTCCTACCGAATATGGTAGGAAATGCTTTTCATGGCCAGATGTCCTTTTCCTTCCAATATTGGTAGGAAATGACCTGAATTATTAATATTTTTTTATACTTCAGAAAAATATTATATAGTCTTAACAACATATGGCCTGCTGATGTGGTCGATGGGGTTGTTTTCACAATAAGATTCTACCAAAACAAACCAATCTTGGTATGAAACACTTTCCCACAAAACTTGGTAGGAAATGGTCTCAGATTGAAGATATTATTTCTTTTTTTATAAAAACAGATTAATCAATAAAATAAGTGAGGGTTGATGACGTGGTTGATGAGACCATTTCGGTATCAAATTTTGGTCAAAACCTACCAAAAGTGTTAGGTTTTAAGTTTCCCACCAATATTGTTAGGTTTTGGTGCTTGCGTGTACATAAGTTGGGCCCCACCTCGAGCAATTCCTACCGGTTTACGGGTTGGTAGGAAATGCTCTACCATTTTCTACCAAATTTTTCGGGTTTGATTTGCATTGTAGGAAAAGGTCGTTTTTCTTGTAGTGTTAGCATTATTATCCCATTTACTAGAGAAAATAAGGCAAAAAATGACTAGAGCACATCGGTCATTTTTAGTACCGACCAAATACGGTTGGTTTTAAATAAATAAGACCGAAAAAATAGTAGTTTTTCCGAAGCTAGTCATTTTAAAAAAATCGTCGTATTTAGAAAAATACGAACGGCTAAATATGATGATATAAATATGACAGGATTTATACAACGGTTCTATTTTTATGCGGTCATATTGAGTATATTTGAAATTTTAAATTTCAGCAAAAAAATTGAATGTTTCGCTTATAAAAATAAACATGACTCTCTTTGGTCATAAATCAAGTACCATCAAGTTCTGTTGTAATTTAAATACGACCATTTTTCATTGGTAAATAAATATAATCGATTGTCGTTTGGCGTTTAAAAATGATAAATTTTGGTTGAAATATAGTTAAAATATAGTTACAAATGTGCTTGGTTTTAACTTTCAGTTTTGTTTGCATAATAAGTCAGGAAATACATAAACCAGTCACCGAATAGTTATCCGAAAGTCACAAAAATGGCAAACATGATAATGATAGTTAAAATAGTTAAACAATACCAAAAAATTTCTATACAGGCACAGGATTGCCCAAAGTTCACAAAATAGCATTTAAAATCTTCACAGTACCAAAAGCAGTTCATAACTGACCACCAGTAAACAATGGGAAAGTGGTTTGGACTAGGGTCGATGTCTTCACCTTATTCATTATTGATTGTGTCATCCATAATAGTCACAGTGTGAGGGGCCTCCTACAAAATAATTAGGTAGAAGTCAGCTACAAGAAAGTTCAACTGTCATAAAAGATGGTAGAGGAAAGGCACGAACATGATATTCTAAAAGCTTAAGATGGTAGAGGAAAGACACGAACATGATCTTTTACTCTTTAAAACTCCTTCTTAAAAGTAGAGTTAAAACAAATATCAGTATCAATATCAACAACAAATATTTAAATTAAATATATGGGGATGGGAGGACTGTAACTCGAGTCCCTTCCTAAACCGAGCACTGATAACATGTCAAGTTACCGGTTCTCCTAAAATCTTGAGGTATTATGAACTGGGCTTATCAAGATCATCCCATATCTCAACAGTTATAATATATTTGACCTAGTTTTAAATAATTGTTTTGCATAAAGAGAATCACCCTTTATGTTACCAAAAGATTTATGTGTCATATGAAGGTACCATACATTATATATTACTAGTTTATAAACGTGCAAGATTTTTTTCTTTTTAAATAAATATTTGCATAAATAGGTATTATAGGTAAAATATTAATAATTTAAATTATATAGAAAATTTAAGTTGAAGTATTTAGAGAAAAAAATGGAGCTCGAAGAAAAAAAAAATTATTTAGTTTTTGACAATTTTACTTACCAATATAAGAAGGTGGCAAAATAATTTTTAATTTTTTGATGATTTAAAAACTATTATTAAATTGATATAATCCAAAAATTAATGATAAAAGATGATAATCAATTTTACTATAAAATTTATTATAACCATTTATTCTTTGTTTTGACTTCTAATGTATTTTACAATATCTACTAAGACTCAATTTAGATTATTCAAATATAAAATATACATGTGTATCAGATTTAAAGTCTCTTAATTATTTGTTTATTGTAGGCCATAACTATTTTTAATTGATTTGTCCCCTTGTACTAATTTCAAGCAAAATACAAATTTCAAATAAAAAATGTTTGTTAATTTAAAATAGGTAAAGAAAAAGGATTCAAATTGAAGCCAAAAGAAATAAAAATATAATCATTTATTAAATTTTTTTTGATTTTATTTTGTGTCTCGCTTTATTTCTATAAATCATATTTTGACAATTTTATAATTCAGTTGTAACTTACAAAATAAACCGAGTTTTTGGGCCTAATTTGGATAGTGTGGATATTTTGGGCCAATAATTTCACTAATTTGGATGTTTTGTGCCTATGTTTTTTTACCTTAATTTAACTTGTTTAATTTGTAAGGCCCCATTAAGAATGAAATAACTAGAATTCTGGAGAAAGTCTAATATTCACAATATATAACACAACTCGGCTATATGGCCAGGGTGAGCCTAAAAGTACAAGGACATATAGACACGTCACTCAAATATGGACCCCAATTGATGATTTGGATTTTGGGGGACCCTGTACATGGCATGCCACGTGGCACGGTCCCTTTGACAAAGTCAAGCTCTTTTCCTACCAGAATTGGTAGGTTTTGTGTCATTTTTTCCTACCAACGTTGGTAGGCTTTGATTCATCAACATTTCCTACCAACCTTTTCCTACTATATATCTTAGTTTATACAAGAACCAAAACTTACCATTCTGGTTTTGTAATGGCCATTCTGGTAGGTTATATTTGGTAGGATTTTATTGTTTATTTGGAAAAAAAAAATTATTTATTTCTAGTCATTGCCATAAACTAAAGCCAAACATAAACCAAACACAAGTAACCAACATACAAATACATAATCAACAAGCGCAAAATAGAATTCAGTACATGATCAATTCATAATTCGAACAATTGTATCATTTCCGAACATAGTTACCGGACACTAAAGATTAACCAACATCCATAATTAAAAACAAAAGCTAAGTTTCCGGGAACTATAACCCTACTTCAGAAATTCACCATTATCCTAATTATGCTTACAAGAGCATAATACTGACAACAATCCAAGTCTAACTAAAAGCATTTTAACCAAAAACATTTAACTCTAACAATTTTAACGACAAACTTCATTAAATAAAGAGTTTCAGGGGAGCAGATTTGGTCATCCTCAAGATCGGAGCCTTCAGAATTTCCTTCTCCATCTTCACCTTCAGATGCGCCTTCTTCCCCATCATCATTCTGACCTTTCCCATTAGCCGCCTCAATATCGCTTTCATCGTCAGAGATGTCTGGTACATCAGTCTCCTCATCAGAACTATAAAGTACCTGCAATACACAACCGATTCACGGTAAATCATCGATATTGAATAAATGGCAGATTGGTACAAAAATTGTAAAAGAAAATTACCTCTTTTTTCTTCTCCAGATACCTCTTGAACATATCTTCCACAAGCTCTTTCACGAGATGTAGCACTTCATTCGAAACAAACTGAGTGAATTCAGTTTGGTTTCCAGGATCGCTAAGATCAAGGGTAGCTCGAGCATGATTCTGAATCTCTTATTCATTAAGTTGTCGCTGATAGGTAGAAGGATTGGTTTTCAGGATCTCCAGAACTCCACCGACCACAATTACGAATAACTTGGCAGGGACACCTCTATTACGAGCAGCACCCGTAATAGAAGTTTCAGCCCTATTCTCCGCTTCTTCATCATACTGGACTGACAAATCTTTGACCAAATGACGGGCGAAAGTTCTCATAAAACCAACAAGCCTATTATTCTTAGGCTTTTCACCAACAGGTACTATGGCTATCAACCACTGGAACGGCTCCACGGCATTCTCAGCTGTAGGACCAAAGTTATTTTGTTCAAGTATCTTTGCAAAGCTCAGATGTAAAAGATTTGGAAATAAAGTATTACAGCTTCCGACCTAAAATACAACATCTCAATTTTTTGCTATATAATTCAAGCAACTTCGTTAAGATCAGATATATAAAACAAACTCAGATAAAAATAAGATGTTGATAAATTTCATATTAAAACAAGCCTAAATTTGCATTAAGACACATTAAGACACATTTGCAAAATTCAGCAATATGAACTTTATAGAGCAAATCAAATAAAATTCTGGAGTTCACAAGATTTGGATAATAAACATTAAGACACATTTGCAAATTCCAGCATTATGAAACAAGCCTAAATTTCACTATCAAAATCATCTTGAGATATATGGTAGAATAATTTATCTGGCTAATTAAAAATATCCAAAAAAGAAATACCCGTAAAAATGTGGCACATTAATTTCTTATATAAATTGTATAGAGCAAAGTCGGATAAAGTTCTGGAGTTCACAAGATTTGGCTACATAGTGAGTTTATGCAAAATCCAGCATTATGAATTCCAATATGCATAGACAACTTAACTTGTATTTCAACATATAAATGCATAATCAAACTTGTTAAAAACTCAGATATATTGTCATTTATTTCTAATAAGTTATAAAAAAATATCCAATTTTAATTTCATAACGCAATTTCCTTTGCAGCCTCAGTTGTGTAAATTGGCATGCCATCAGTATCCGTTTCCTTGCGAGTGTGTGTTTTGTCCCACACTTCAAGGCGAGTTGGCACAACACCATTCTCTTTCCTCAGTTAAAATCTAACACATAGATGTATAAAGATAACTAATATTAATAAACAAGAATCTAAATCCTAGTTCTATTTTACTATATTATGAAGTGAATGTTACCTTCTCCACTTGCTGAAAAGTTCTTGCACCAACGCTGTGCAAAGTAGTCACCTTTTCCCGATTTGCTTTTCCCTTATCTGATCGTAGCTTGTGTTGATCCGACTCCAAGAAATGAACTATCCCTTCCCATACCTTATCACTGAAGTAGGCAGGTTTAACTTCTAGCAGTGGCTTTTTTAACTTCTCGGAATTTGTATAAGCTCACTCCTTTTCTTCATGCACTGTTCGCTTAATCAATGTCTTGAGATGCCGAGCTATAGTCCTATAAGCCTCCTTACGACTTTGACCCTTCTCATGTCTGAAATATTTCTCCAATTTATATAAACATTAGTTGTTCAATAGTGTAGAAATTACATGCAAATGATTATAGTAAACAAAATAAAATATTTAAATAAATATGTAATGCAACCTTTTAACATAATCTTTTCCTCTTAAAACATTTTAATTAGAAATTACCTATAGTTTGATAATAAAATAAATATCAAAAAGTTGAGAAACCAATTTTATCCTAAAATAATACTATTATATTACATGCTTCCTATCTAAAATTGGAAAAAAAGGTAACTGATGAAAATATAAAATCTAGCAGAGTGACATGATGAGTGGTAAATCTACAGAGTTGGTTGTAGACTACAAATCTGAGGTTACTCCAAAAATCATCCCAAATATATCTTTCAGAACCATCACAAAATAAAAAACCAACTTAACCTCCTCTGCCTTTTACTGACACCGTGGTAATATTTTTACCATTTTCAGAATCAACAACCATGTCATCTTAATCTTAATTATATATATATTCTCCCCCAATCAAGCCCTAACACCGCCACTCTTATTTTATCAAGAATGGAACTTCCCTATCAAGACCCTGATGATAAATTGTGTCCATCTTTGCATGTAGTTGGTAAGACTAATACTGAAACAGAGGAGCCTTTACCTCTTCATTCTGATTTAATTGCCAAATCTTGGAGCAAACAGAAACACAAACATAAGAGTAAACAACTAAACTATCAATTAAAAGTACATATGTATTTTAAAGTAAATCAAATTCAAGATGATGGATACTTATATAGAGTTCAGTAATAACTTTCTCAACCCATTTAGGATACTTATCATTGATATCAGTCCACGTGGAAGCTCCCACTGGCCATAATCCGCAAACAATGCCGAGAATTGTCTTCTTTACTTCATCATGCATTATGCTACAATTATAATAATCATTACTAATTGGACATATATTAAAGTTAGGTAAAGTAGTAAAGAATAAAATGCAATAGTCTATAAATTTAGACTTATAATCCATTTTAAATATCAATACAAGTCGGCTTTGTTGGAGGCATGGAACCAAAGAGTCCACGAGAGTTTGCTCGCTTTCTTGGACCCATCCACTCAATCAATTATGCCCTTGTCTTCCCGCGGGGATAAGACTGTAATATCGCTAAAGCTTTGGCCTTTGCCTTTGATGCTACCGTCACTTTGCCTTTGCCTTTTCCTTTGCATGAACTTGCATTTTTCTTAGACATAGAGATCTTTCCATTCTTATTCACTCGAACTTTTTTGCCTTTCTTTGCAGATGTCACCGGACTCTTACCCTAGAAAACATTTTCCATTAACCCTGAAAAAAATAATATCAAAATGCTTAAGTGATCTAGCTAGTTAATTCTCATGAATGATATGCATTAAACACATAACTTAATGCATTATCTTTTTGTTTAAGAACCAATAATATGAGGTTTATGAGTGCTCAAATTAATATTAAACATAATTAATTAAGTTACATAAAAAGATTCAGGTGTTTACTCTTAACTAATTAGCTTTAAATTCATAATTTTCATTGATCAGAAAACTAATTGTGCATTTATCTTATCATACTAGACAAAACTCTACATTAATCAGTGGGATTTTCCTATATTATTAGCAGTCTGGAAGTGTCAATTATATATAGTTTCTTAATTATAGCTTACAAAGCTTAACTTATAAAGTTGAAATGGTGGGAGCTAACTCTGATCCAAAATAAAACCCTACTTCAGGACAACAGACGTAGTAGTATATCATTGCATTTAATTAACTTGACCTAATAAAATTTTGAACAATTTTAAATTAATTATAATTATCCAAATGCCAACATATATGATTAGGCTCTTCCTAAGCTTCAACCCTAACGGACAAAACTTTAACATATATGTCTGTTGGTTTAGCTATGCCAGCATACACACACTACACACATTTTGTCGACCGACCAAACATACATTTTTTTACAACTATATATGACTACTACACATGTGTATGTGTTATATGTTATGTGTATGTGAATTAATACATATTACAATACTAATCCACTGCATCTTTATATGTATACCTAAACCTCAATACGTAAACTTAAAAAAACATAAAAAAACATCAAAATACATATTTTCGCATATAGTTTAGTAAAAAATGACTGCAAAACCCATAGTCAAAGCATAGTTTCATCAATGATCAATTTTGATGGACTTAAAATCACATTTAAGCAAAACCTATAGTTAAAGCATGCATAATAAACACAACCCATAAATATTGCATGCATATTGCCCAAAACCCCAATATCTATCACAAAACCCCATATTTAACACCCGATACTCTTTAAAATTGCAAAAGTTAACACCCCAAACACAATAAACATCTAATTGATGATACCCAATACACAATACTACATATATATAATCAATTACACACATAATCATATAAAATCGAATAGAAAATGAATAATAACAAAAGGGTAAAATATATAAACGAATAGATGAAGAAAGCTTACCGATCGAAACAGATGAAGAGATGACGAAGAGATGAAGAAGAGATGATGAACTAGGGTAAACAGAGAGAGAGTATGGTGAAGAAATGTGGCTGCTCGAAATGAAAGAATAATGTTGGTAGGGCATATATTTTTAATCCCCAATTAATTTTTTAATATTTTATTGTTTGATCAGAACCTACCAATATTGGTAGGTTTTGATCCCAAAACTGGTGGGTTTTGACATGCGCGGTAAATTCAATTATTTCGCCAAAAATTTGGCCGAAATGCCAAAAGGTGCGATTCGAACCCACACCCCACATAATCATTTACAAGATACTAGCCATTATGCCAAATTGGTTTTTCTGAAAAAATTGACACAAACAAGTATATCTTAGTTAAAATTTTGGATAAATTTATTTAAAATCGAATATTTTACGAAATTCTTAAAATAAAAATTTTATTATTATTTTCAGGTGTTACCTTTTTCTACCAGTTTTAGGTCTATTTCATACCATACTTGGTAGGAAATACCCAACTAGAAAAAGGAAAAACAACTTTTTTGGGCAATACCTACCAATTTTGGTAAGAATTAAAAGTTTGTTTTAGAGATCTACTATAAAAATATAATAGCTTAATTTTTAAAAATTCTATATTTCGACTACATGTATAAAATTAATGTATCTAATCATCCATAAGGTTGGATTATTAAAAAATAAAAATAAAAAAATCCAAGTGTGTAATCCTAACCATCCCCGATACTTTGAGTGAAAACCCAACTCAAACTTCGAACAATCTCGACGTTCCTTTTTCTAAACAATTTTCTTAGTCATAATTGTTTTCTTACCCAATTTTTTTCCTATTTTTATTTCATTAAAAGTGACATTTCACTTGAAAAGTTTTAATTTATCGAATCATTTTCATATTTAATATTTTCTTTTCGTAATAATTATAATTAGCCAAAACACAAATGAAAATACGGGACTGTAAGTGTAATCAACTAACTTTTGGAGTTTCACAATTAAAATGAATAGATTTCTATATTTTTATAGTTTGATCAACGGAAATGTGACAAAACATGGGCGAACTGTACAAAAAATATATTTATCTTGTAGTTTTTTCAATAGATCTATTATAAATACATTATAGCTTAATTTTTAAAAATTCTATATTTCGACTACATGGATAAAACACATATATCTAATCATCCGTAAGGTTGGATTATTTAAAAAATCAAATTGTCTAACCCATCCCCGACACTTTGAGTTGAAAACCTAACTCAATCTTCAAACAATCTCTACGTTCCGTTTTCTAAACGATTTTCTTAGTCATAATTGTTTTCTTACCCAAATTTTTTTCATAGTTTTATTTCACTATTAAATTACATTTCACTTGAAAAGTTTTAATTTATCGAATTATTTTCATATTTAATATTTTCTTTTCGTAATAATTATAATTATCCAAAAAACAAATGAAAACACTAGACTGTAAGTGTAATCAACTAACTTTTAGAGTTTCAGTATTAAAATGAATAGATGTTTATGTTTTTCGAGTTTGATCAACGGAAATGTGACAAACCATGGGCGAACAGTACAAAAAATATAATTTTCCTGTAGTTTTTTCTATAGATCTATTATAAATACATAATAGCTTAATTTTTAAAAATTCAATATTTCGACTACATGTATAAAACTCATATATCTAATCATCTATAAGGTTAGATTATTAAAAAAATTCAGATGTCTCACCCATCCCCGACACTTTGAGTTGAAAAACTAACTCAATCTTCGAACAATCTCGACGTTCCGTTATCTAAACGATTTTCTTAGTCATGATTGTTTTCTTACCCAAAATTTTTTCCTCATTTTATTTCACTATAAAATGAGATTTCACTTGAAAAGTTTTAATTTATCGAATCATTTTCATATTTAATATTTTCTTTTCATAATAGTTTTCTCACATTTCCTACCAATATTGGTGGGAAATAGGTGGTAGTCGTTTTCTACTAGTTTTGGTAGGAAATAATTAGTTGGAAATACGCCGTTTTTGGTAGGTTTTAAAACAGAAGGTTGGAAATGTTTTTACCCGGCATTTCCTAGCAAATATTATTTCCAACCAGTTATTTCCTACTAGAGGTTATTTCCAACCAGTTATTTCCTACTAGATGTTATTTCCAACCAGTTATTTCCTACCAGAAAATTTACCAATATAAAAAATGTAGAAAATTCACCATTAAACTTCATTACTAGTACAATTAAATTTTAAAATACATATCAATCAATATCTTTAAAACCATTGGTTTCTTTTTCTTCTTCTTCTTCTTCTTCTTCTTCTTCTTCTTCTTCTTCTCCACTTTCAACTTCTTCTCCTTTTTCAACTTCTTCGTCTTCTTTCAATTCTTCATCTTCTTCCCCTTCTTCTTCCACATTTTCAGTTCGATCAATTCGAATGGGATCATATTGTGCGAATCAATGAAAAAGGATGATGAAGACGCATTTGATACATTCTCTTGAAAGGTCTCTTCATTTGGTGCATTGGTAGCTTCATCATTAGGATGATTTTTACAATTCACAATGGTATACAAATTGCTCTGAGGATTCAATACACTAGGAGCATAGTATACTTCAACCTTGATTGTATGACTAGCCAAAATAAATATTTCATTCGACTTCAACCTTGATTTCACATCAATAGTCACAACACGATTTTTATCAACCCGAACACCATTTCCAACACTATCAACCAATGACATCTAAATAAATACATAAAATTTCCCCCTCCATAGATAAGATTAATAATTTCTTCTATTTTACCATAGTAATTAATAAGAACATCATTGTGAAAAATGCCTTTAACAAAACCACATCATTAACATGAGACTTATATCCATTAACCAAACAACCATGAAAAGAAAAAATATCGCATACCGGTCCATCAATAAAATGTTTGAAAAGGGCATAGTTTACACCATTTTCAACATATACACAATAAATATATATATCATATTAGATTTTTTTTACAGTAAATGTACCATATAATATGCGGATTAATGAAAGTACCTTTTCTCTAAACCAAGGCTTAAATTCGGTTTTTTGGAGTGACTCCAATCTTTCATTTGATATATGTGGATCATTTGCACGTATGTAGGCATCAAATTCCCTGAAACACAAGAGTAATTAGTAAATTATAAATGACATCATACAAAAGACACATGTAGTAACTTAGCATTTAATTACAAAAGACACATATAGTATATTACCGAATGTATGGTTGAACTTCCGACATATTTAGTAGCACATAATATCTGTAATCATCAAATCACTTTTATTTAAATACCCAACAAGATGATTTCCAATAGTTTGATGAGGATATCTAAAAGCTTCTAAAACATTTTCTTCTTGTGCTTAAACACAACTTCATTACGATGTGCGGTATCAATTGAAGAGCGAAAGTAAAATGAAGAAAAATTGATCATTTCTTCCTCAACATATCTCTCCATAATTGAACCTTCCACCCGTGCTCTATTGCCGACCTTATCTTTCATATGCTTCAACAATCACTCAAAAGGGTACATCCCACGATAGTACACCGGTCCTTCGAGTCTATATTATTCAGTCAAGTGTACAAGTAAGTGTTCCATAATGTCAAATAAAGCCGGTGGAAAGAGGGTTTTGAGCACATACATTATCCTCACTACAAGTTTTTCCAAGACATCCAAATCTTCGCGTAGTAAAATGGATGAGCGAATATCAAGGAAAATATTTGAGAGAACGGTGAGAGCTTCCACAATATAAGATGGTAAAAATTCACGAAAAGCAATTGGCATTAAATTTTGTATAAAAATATGACAATCATGCGATTTAAAACCGGTAATTCTTAAAGTATCCCATTTTATACAACGGGATGTATTCGAGACACATCCATCGGGAAGTTTAAGTTAAGAGTTCCAATTACACAAAAGCCGGAGTTAAGTTCTAGTAATTGTGTAAGGTGCTTTAGGCATGATCCCCTTTTCATCGATCCACCAATCACGTCGTACATCTAGATATTTACAATCCGCCCTTGATTTTTTTTATCTTTAGTCTTGATACGATCATTTATAATAGTGTAAAATATATTCTCAAACGCATTTTTCTCGGTATGCATAACATCAATATAATGTCATAGATCATGAGATGCCCAATACAGTAGCTCCCAAAACATTGAATAGTGGGTCCAATGATCATCTACCCATAGCCCCTAGGATTGAATTTACTAAAAGTGTTTCCGGGTGGAGCGAAATCTATTTGTAATAAAGAAGATAGTAATTTTTCACCCTTAGTACGACCATCAAACACTTTAAGTTCCGTTGTAGCATATTTTTTATTTTTCTTTCGCATCAGATCATTTTTATCCAAATATGTTCGATATATTCCATAGAAACAACATTTTCCGCAATTCTTGAGTTGGAAACCTTGTACATTTCCAACACAAACCGGGCATCCCATCTTCCCTTTTATTGATCAACCACTAAGCATACCTAAAGCGGGAAAATCACTAATTGTCCACATAAGTGTTGCCTTCATGATGAAATTTGTTTTTAATTGTTGATCATAAGTTTCAACCCCGCTTGGCCACAAAAGAAATAATTCGTTCGTAAGGGGCCGTAGAAACACATTGAGGTTTTTATTCGGATTATCCGGACCGGGAATTAGTAGTGTCATAAACATGAACGGTCTTTACATACACATGGAAGGAGGTAGATTATAGACGACCACTACAACTGGCCAGAATGTGTATACATTATTTAAGGAATTTCCAAATGGATTGAAACCATCACTCGACAATCCAAGTCGAACATTACGAAACTCCTTAGCAAAAGATAGGTATCGCTTGTCAAAATTTTTCCAATCATCTCCGTCCGAGGGGTGACTTAGCTCCCCCTCTTTTATTTCTCTATTCTTGTTCCAAGTCATATGTTTAGCCGTATGCTCCGACATGTATAATCATTGTAAACGGGGAATTAGCAGAAAATATCTTAACACATTCTTTGGTATTTGCCTTCCATTTTTTCCCATGATATCTTTGTAACAATCCTCTTTGCAAATGTCACAAACAACTTTTTTTTCATAGTTATTATAAAATAACATACAATTATTTGTACACGCATCAATTTTTTCATATCCAAATATTATACCATTTTCTTCATTGCATAATAAGAAATCGGTAGCTTATGATCTCATGGAAATAGTTCCCCAATAATATCAAGTAGTAAATTAAATGATTTCTCACTACAATGAGATACGTCTTTGAAATGTAACAATCTCGTAGTGAAAGAGAGTATTGTATAATTTTTGTTACCGGGATATATAGGAGCTCCCGATTCATTGGCATCAGTGTAAATTCAGAAGCATCAAAATTTGAAGATTCTTCGGCATCATTCATACTACTACTATTACTACCCCTCGTATCATTGAAGCTATAAAAATGTTGCCTGGAATTATCTCGTAACAACCCAAACATATCCATCGGTGGTTCCACAATTGGTGGTGCACGTCATTTACGACGACGTGTCCGTTGAGACTCCGTTGTTGGCTCTTTCTCACCGTATAAAGTCCATACGGTATATGATTCAAAAAATCCGGAAGCATACAAGTGAAACTTTAAGGTATCTAAATTCTCGCAACTACCATTCCCACAATTCTAATAAGGACACAACGTCTTATCTTTTGTCAACCAAAACCTTTTTGCCAAATCTAAAAATTCTTCCACACCATTATATACTCATTCGTTAACGTAATACGATCACTTTTCATATGAAGTGACATCCAACCACGGTTTACATTTGACATCTACAATATCAACAAAACGACATTTCAATTTAACTTCACTTTTTGAAATTGTTAACATTTCAAGCATATATAAATTGTTAACATACAAATTATAACATCTTTGTCACCATCTACAATATCAACAAACAACATTTCAAGCATATACAAATTATATATACAAATCATACACAATATCATCCTAATTAACATATAATAAAAAAAAACTTACAATACTTAAATAAAGAACAATGAGTTCAAATTATACCTTTATAATGAAAGTGATTCATGGAGAAAAACAAACTTCTCCCTTTTCTTCTTCTTCTTCATCTTCTTTCTTATATGTCTCTTCTTCTTTCTAAATTTTCATCTTATCTTCATTCTATTTACACCACCAAAAACAAAATTAAAAAGGTGGGGGTCCATTTTTAAAATATTAATAATTCCACTCCTTTTCCTACCAAATTTGGTAGGAAATGTTTTTCACGACCAGTTGTCCTTTTCCTACCAATATTGGTAGGAAATGACCTGAATTATTAATATTTTTTTATACTTCAGAAAAATGTTATGTGGTCGGTGGGGTTATTTTCACAATAAGATTCTACCAAAACCTACCAATCTTGGTAGAAAACACTTCCCCACCAAACTTGGTAGGAAATGGTCTCAGATTGAAGATATTATTTCTTTTTTCATAAAAAAAGTTTAATCAATAAAATAAGTGAGGGCTGATGACGTGGTTGATGGGACCATTTCGGTATCAAATTTTGGTGAAAACCTACCAAAATTGGTAGGTTTTGGGTTTCCTGCCAATATTGGTAGGTTTTGGTGCTTGCGTGTACACATTCTGAGCCCTACCTCGAGAAATTCCTACCTGTTTACGGGTTGGTAGGAAATGCTCTACCATTTCCTACCAAGTTTTTCTGGTTTGATTTGCATGGTAGGAAAAGGTCATTTTTCTTGTCGTGTTAGCATTATTATTTCATTCACTAGAGAAAACAAGCCAAAAAAAGACTAGACCACATCGGTCGTTTTTAGTACCTACCAAATATAGTTGGTTTGAATTAAATAAGACCAAAAAAATGGTAGTTTTTCCAAAGCTAGTCATTTTAAAAAGATCGCCGTATTTAGCAAAATACGACCGACTAAATATGATGATATAAATATGACAGGATTTATACGACCGCTTTATTTCGATAAGGTCGTATTTGGTATATTTGAAATTTGAAATTCAGCAAAAAAATTGAATGTTTCGCTCATAAAAATAAACACGACTCTCTTCGGTCATAAATTAAATACCACCGAGTTCAGTTGTAATTTATATACGACCATTCTTCATTGGTACATAAATATAATCGATGGTCGTTTGACATTTAAAATTGACAGATTTTGGTTGAAATATAGTTAAAATATAGTTACAACTCTTCTTGGTTGTAAGTTTCAGTTTTGTTTGCATAATAAGTCAGGCAATACATACACGTATCACGGAATAGTTATCTGAAAGTCACAAAAATGGCAAACATGATACTGATAGTTAAAATAGTTAAACAATACCAAAAAATTTCTAAACAAGCACAAGATTGCCCAAAGTTCACAAAATAGCATTTAAAATCTTTACAGTACCAAGAGCAGTTCATAAGTGACGAGGATTAAACAAAGGGAAAGTGGTCTGGACTAAGGTCGATGTCTTCACCTTATTCATTGTTGATTGTGTCATCCATCATAGTCACAGTCTGTGGAGTCTCCTGCAAAATAATGAGGTAGAAGTCAGCTAGAAGAAAGTTCAACTGTCATAAAAGAATGTTATGTAATCCTCATATTGATCTACATATCAAGAACAAATCTTTATAGTGAAGATAGAAAATGGGAAAAAAATCTAAAAAAAGTACTAAAATCAAAGTAGTACATTCAAGAAAAACAATAAATAAACAAAGTTGTACTTCCACTCTTGAAAGTACAAAACCTAATATAAAATTTTCTACCTCAAACTGAACTTTAGTTTGTTGATCACAAAGCTCATAAAATCTTGAATAATAAAATATGTACTAAAAGCAAGTACATTGCAAAAATAAATCATTATGACCCACACAAATAATACCCAACCTAAATCTAAACTAATCTACCATTATAAACAGACGAACATATTATGATAGCCTTATCTCATCCAAAGTTAATTGGACACTAAATTACCAAAGTCAACTAGGAGTGTAACACATGGACAAGTGTCTATCAAATCTTCTATTATTTATGCTCAACAATTTATCAAACTACAAATAAGTTTCCAAGTGTTTAAATTTTTTTTAAAAAATACCTCTAAGATAATCTTGTCATTTCTTTCATGATAAGGCCAAGCATAGTTGCAAAAGTACGCAAATAAAGGCTATCCCTTGAATTCTAACATAGGTCTGGAAACGTTGCAAAGGCTAGCTTCTTGATTTCCTTATCCAGAAAAAACTTTATAACTTCGCGGCCGTGTAAAAAAAGACCATTTGCTGAACTTCCGCAAGGACCTTTGGCATCATCAAGAACATCAATGGACCCCGTCAAGTTGTTCTATTTCCTTCTCTTGATCAGCTTGTTTGAATCCCCGGATCCTAGTAGCTCTCTGAAGGTGTGTTTGTAGGATTGACCAAGATGGCGATCGAATAATGGGTTGTTGGGCGCGGATATGATATTATGTAAAGCAATTGGACGACCCGAATTTAATATCAATACCAACAACAAATATTTAAATTAAATATATGGGGGTTGGAGGACTCGAGCACGAGTCCCTCCCTAAATACAGCTCTGATGCCATGTTCAGGTACCAGTCATCCTGAATCCTCAACGTGTTAGGAATTGGGCGTATCAGGATCATATCTCATATCTCATAATACTTAGGTGGGGTCTTTTCCTAGTTATAGGACCATCATAATACACATTTTTCAGTTACCTGATGGGGATCTGGTCCCATTTATTTGGGCCCACCAAGGTACAATATCAATATTTTCAATAATTAATTAAAATATTGAAGGTAACATGGAGTTGAACCTATGTCCTCCTATAGCCATCTTGAGCTCTAATATCATCTTAGGTAACGAGTTCTTCTAAAACTTTAAGGTGGTAAAGGAAAGGCACAAACAAGATCCTATACTCTTTAAAACTCCTTCTTAAAAGTACAATATTTTTCTCTAAGATTGACCATAACAGTTAAAATAAATATAAGTATCAATACAAACAACAAACATTTAAATTAAATATATGGGGATGCGAGGACTCTAACTGAGTCCCTCCCTAAATTGAGCTCTGATAACATGTCGAGTTACGGGTTCTCATAAAATCTCGAGGTGTTATGAACTGGGCATATCAAGATCATCCCATATCTCAACAGATATAATATATTTGACGTAGTTTTAAATAATTAGTTTGCATAAAGAGAATCACATTTATGTTACCAAAAGATTTATGTGTCATATAAAGGTACCACACATTATATATTACGAGTTTATAAACGTGCGAGATTTTTTTCTTTTTAAATAAATATTTGCATAAGTAGGTATTATACGTAAAATATTAATACTTTAAATTATATAAAAAATCAAAGTTGAAGTATTTAGAGAAAAAAATGGAGCTCCAAGAAAAAAAAAATTTATTCGGTTTCAAAAGTTTTATAAATGACATAAGAAGGTGGTGAAATAATTTTTAATTTTTTGATGAATTAAAAACTATTATCAAATTGATATAATCAAAAAATTAATGATAAAAGATGAAAATAAATTTTACTTTAAAATTTATTCTAACCATTTATTCTTTGTTTTGACTTCTACTATATTTTACAATATCTGCTAAGACTCAATTTAGATTATTCAAATATAAAATATATATGTGTACCATATTTAAATTCTCTGAATTATTTGTTTATTGTAGGCCATAACGATTTTTAATAGATTTGTCCCCTTCTACTAATTTCAAGCAAAATACAAATTTCAATTAAAAAATGTTTGTTAATTTAAAAGTGGTAGAGAAAAAGGATTCAAACTCAAGCCAAAAGGAATAAAAATATAATCATTTATTAAATTTTGTTTGATTTTATTTTGTGTCTACTTTTATTTCAACAATTCAGATTTTGACAATTTTATAATTCAGTTATAACTTACAAAATAAACCGAATTATAATATTAATCAGTTAAAACAAATACAAAAAAATAGATATATCAAGAAGACATATGCTTACATATATATTTACAAAACATGCTATCATGGTGATAACAAAATCTTATAATTAAATAATTATGAAAAACAAGTTTTCATAATTAAACATGAAATTTACCCTATTAATTAGGGATATAATATTATTTTTAAATTTTTTTTAAGTTAATCAACCATCCGAATGAAAAGATAATAAAAAATAAAGAGTGTACATAAAAAATAATTTACTTATATATTAAAAATTAGTAAGAAATACTGGTCAAAATAATTGGCTATTTAAATAGCAAATTAAAAACATTTATTTTTTTCTAAACATTTTGCCATACCACTAAATTATATAGATCTGAACATCTGTACGGTTAAATTATTCATAAATATTTTAAGAAAAAATATTAATATCAATATGGGAGTAAACACAAATTGGAAGTATTATCCAAGCTATTTGTTGATTGTTAAAATAACAAACAAAATAATTATTTTCTGAAATTTTTGTCATATCAACAGAATTTTTCGATCAAAAACATCTGTTGGATCATTTATAAATATTTTTTAAAAAAACTGAAATATCAATATATGATTAAAGACAAGTAACAAGTCAAACTACTAGTTCACTTAAATATATTTTTTCTAAAAATTTTGTAATATCATTAAAATATATAGATCTAAACATCCATAGAGTTGAATTTTTCTTATATATTTTTAAAAAAAATTGAAATATCAATAAGCGAATAAACACTAGTTAGAAATACTATTTTGGTTGATTGTTAAAATAAAAAGCAAAAGCAATTTGTTTTTTTCTAAAACTTTTTCAACATCACCAATATACACATATATAAATATATATTCATCATTCAATTTTTTTTTAAATCGAAATATCAATATAGTGTTAAACACTGGTAACAAATACAAGTGAGACTACTTGTTAACTTTTATAATAGCAAACTAAAATAATTTATATTTTTCTAAAAGTTTTGTGTTATCATTAAAATATAAAGATCTTAATATTCGTATGTTTGAATTATTCATATATATTTTTAAAAAAATTAAAACATCAATACAACACTAAACTGTAGTACTCAAACTACTGGTTGATTGTTAAAATAACAAGCAAAAGCAATTTATTTTTTCTAAAACTTTTGTCACATCACCAAAATATATATATCTTAACATCGGTAAAGTTGGATCATTGATAGTATTTTTTAAAAAAATTGAAACATCAATATAGGATTAAACAATATAAGAAATAATGGTGAGACTACTTATTAAGTGTTAAAATAGCAAACTAGATAATATTATTTTTTTGTCAAAAATTTGTGATATCATTAAATTATATAGATCTTAACATCGGTAGGTTGGATTATTCATATATATTTAAAAAAAAATTGAAACATCAATATGGGACTAAACACTAGTTATAAGTAATATTCAAACTACTAGTTGATTGTTAAAATAACAAAGAAAATCAATTTATTTGGTATCTAAAAATTTGTCATAACCAAAATATATAGATACAAACATTTGTATGTTTGGATTATTCATAAATATTTAAAAAAAATTAAAATATCAATATAGGGTTAGACACTACTAATAAATAACCATCAAACTACTAGTTGACTATTAAAATAGAAAATCAAATAAATTTCTTCTTTATAACATTTTATCCTATCACAAAAATATATATTTAAATTAAGAGTGTATGTGAAAAATTAATCTATTTAAATATTAAAATCTTTAATATTTTTAACAACTAAATGTGTCATATGCATTAAATAATACAATAGTTGTTCAACTTAGCTACTAAATTCTACAAAAATTGGTCAAATTTAGCTGCTAACAGTAGGCCATAAGTGCACATAGGCAACCCCTACTATACACTTGCATAAGGTGTAAATGGTGTTGCATAAAATAATTGGCAACACCAGGGGTTGCCAATGTGGACGTGGCCATAGACCCCTAATGCAATACTTTGTGCAACACGTGTATCTATTGCATTAAGCTCATTTTGCAATAGTAGAGGCAAATATTGGAAACAACAATTATTGTTACATAAGGCATGACGGGACATTACACTAGGTCCTACATGGCAAGTGACACATCAGATGCCATGTCAGCAGCATGGGGTCCACATAACCACGTCAGCATGCCACGTTTCCATGACACGTCAGCATGCCACATTTCCATGACACGTCAGCATGCCACATTTCCATGACATGTCAGCATGAGTCCCACCCTGCCACACCAGCTATGGGCCTACCATCTATTACAACACTAAATTTATAATACGCAACACCATTTTTCGCTAAATGCAACAATAATTTCATTGATTTTCGACGCCTTTTTTAATTACAACAACATTTTCAATGCACAGTGCAACACCGTATGAAGTCAAACGCAACACTTGAAAAATAAAATTTTGGACATAATTGTTTTGGTTTTACATAATACCTGTCATAAGTGGCATCCAACAAGTCCCAACAAACATCCTATAAAAACAACCGTAACAAGCATTTAACAAGCTCTAAATATACAAAACTAGTGTAAATCGGGCACATACACCCAATTCTAACTTAAAAAGATGGAAAGTACGTAAAATCTTTTTTGAAACAACATAATATATGTAGCATATGATGCACAACAAAGTCTCTGAAAATTTGCGCCGCATTGAGTGATTGGAATACCATTTTCCTCTTAATCATCGGAAAATGTGGGACATGCGTCTTCAATATTATCCTACATTTTTATTAGCAACCATATAAAGTTCAATGGATAATTCGAGTAAAATTTTTTGGGAAGAAAAGAAGAAATTGTAAACTAAATTGAGGAAGTTAGCTTCTAACCTTACTACATATACATATGCCTACTGTAAAATTATTTAAAGTTTTTTCTAACGAAAATTAATCTCAATTAAATGTAAACAAATATTAATGTTTATACCTACTCGCACTCTGCCTTGATGAAGTCAAGCAAATCCATCCTTGCAACAACATCTAGGTCAAGTGTAACCTCGTCTAACAAAAGAACCTGGGCAAGCATAGGTTTAGATAATAATAAATCAAACTTCTACCGTATAACTTCAATACAGGTCTTCCGTGCAAAACATTAAAATATATCAGGTGCCAATACTTTTGAGATACACTTAAATGAAACTTTAATATGTTCTTTCCCCTGTTAGTAAATAGTATAAATATATCAAACGGGCTCAAATTGTACCCTAAATGAGAGAGTGGAATTATAACATATTCCATGAATGACCCTTGCAGATAGTTATTACATGAAAAGTATGCAGGTCCTTAACAGTGCAGAAAAGGTACTGACAATTTATGCCCTTTCTATGAGCCCTGAAATACTTACTTTCGTGTATGTAAAGCCTCATAACCTCGAACCCACGGCTAGAAAGGCCTTCCTCTGAAATAAAGATGCTATTTGTCAAATCCTTATCAAAGTATTTCAAAATATATTAGCAACATAGAGATATGAACGGTTTTAGTGCACACACAAGTGCAAGATAGACGCGCGACTCTCACTTTAAATATATATTTTTTTAATTGTAAAGAATCATCAGTCATGGACAGAGAAGCGAGGTTTACATGGATTTATAAAACTTTAGGACCACATTTATTACCTATTATAGAGGTAATATTATGGCTGAATATCAATTTAATGTACACTAAATATATGATTAGATAATATTACTTTCATTTCTGGTTGTATATGAGAAAAAAGCTTAATACATAGCACGGTTCTTTTCTCAGTTCCAAAACTAATATAATTTTCTCCTTTTATGGGCTTTATATATTAGCCCATACATATAGAACACTGGTATCTTTAATTTAAAGACTACTAAAGGTAACTTATACACCAGAGCCTTGGTATACAAGTTATTGCTTTTGTGGTTGGGATGTCTCTTGTCATGTACTATTGTACTTATCTAACAAAATCTCGATTCACCTGCGAAAGAATGCTGACATCCACCACATTCCCAGAATAAAAGTGAAAGGAACATGAAAGTTCAGATTCTACATAGTTAGGACACTTGCTCTATATAGTTCCTGAATAGGACACGTATTATTATCATACTCAAGCCACAAGAACATAATCCAAGCTACAGTATGAGAGTAAGTGATCTTTAAAATTAAAACCATCCACATTTTATTAAAAATGACTAAATGAGAAAGCACCACTAGATATAATACTAGCATCAAAATCAAGTAGTATAACCATGTAAAACTTCAATAAATAGATGAATTAGATTTATAGTGCTTTCACATCAGTTTTATACAAGAAAAACAAAAAACACAGTAGTAAAGGCACATACCAATCTCACTGCTAGCTTTTGCAGATGTAGGATACAACACCGTGCACTTTCTGTTTCCAGTATGTGGGAGCTTTGAAGTTAAAACCTTACCAATTGCTGAAAGAATAATATTTTGAATTTAAATCACCTTCTAGCTTCTGGAAGCTCTCAGATTCATAGAATGTATGGTTTTCCCAAGAATATACCTTTTGAAGGAGCAAATGCAATGTCAAGTATCTGTTTTGAGGAGTGTGCCATGTTATCAAATATGCTTGTTGTACCAGCTCCTACAACACATATCTTCACATTTGGGGTACGGGTAGCATTATAAATCAAAAACCAAATCACATGAGTATAGAAAAACCATGTAGAACTTCAGATTTTACTAACTTGACATCACTCACTAACTGCAAAATCTTACTTCCAAGCTTTAAAAAAGACTAGACCGGCTTTAGGAGATGTTATAACAATCCAGTCAAAATTTACCATAAGCTCTTATAGTCAGTGAACTCAACAAAGACGAGTGGTTCGCCAAAATTTACCAAGTAATTTTAAAATGAAGAAAACAATGATGATGACCAACAAATACCATATGAATACAAAGTAAAAAACATTACACCAAAACTGTGATTCTTAGTTTCATCATATAAAAAGTATTCAACAATACTACCTGAACATATCATTAAGGGTAAACAACTTGAAGCTTATAATAATTCCATCAATCTTTACCAAGATAAAAACAACGTATCATCTAGTTGAACATATATAAATTTCATGAGCAAGGCTACATTTTGCATTTGTTATTCATAAGATTGAGGTCGCGAGAAACATACCTCTTCCTGCTGAGTTTTCAGTTGTATACATACAAAAAGTAACTCGCAAGGATAATCCAAAACCCACATAACTAAAGAGATGAAACATACTAACCCAAAAGCCTTAAATAAATTAAACCTAAATTAGTAAACTCTAATTTACATAAATCAAATGTACAAAGTGAAATCAAAACCCGGTGTAATTAGAGATTTGTTACCCATACTAAAGAATTAACCAGAACTTCATTTTCTATGAAAGAAGAAGAGAGAAATAAGAATATAATAGAAGAGAGAGATAGAAGTAGGAGAAAAAGACTCGAATTAGAGAAAGGGAGAGAGTTGAGAAAAGATAAGAAGCAGCGGCGGAGGGGGTAGATGGGCGGAGGGGTTAACCATACAACCTAAACCTAATTGTTTAAAATGCAGTCCAACACTCAAGGGCCAACCTAATAATGCAGTACATCATATGTTTAAGTAAGGTATGGGCAAGAAGCCTATATTTATACAAAGTCCACCTTGAACCATGTTTAAGCCCCAACCCAACTACAATTACAATATATATTTAATACATATATTTTAAAATTAATATTAAAATATTACCGACTTAATTCTTGTTTAACCTTCCGAAAAATCCCCATTTCAATAAATCCTAAATCGGCTGGTCAACCGATTTAGTCCGATTTCCGATTTCTGTAGCCATGATAAAAATTAATAATGTAATTATTAATTTTGTAAAAATGTATTAATTAATTTTATAACAGCTTGTTTGCTTTTTTGTAAAGATATTTAGTTTAACATAATATATTTCATAATTTTTTTATAATAGTTTATTATTTAAAAAAGTAATTGTTCATTTCCAATATATTATAAAAGAAGTATAATATATAATTAGTTTGATTGTTATACAATTTCACAAAATACGTCTGTATAATTCAAAAAAAAATTCCATATCAGTAAAATCAATTGCTTTTAAAGGTAGCCCATGTGGTCCCTCTATATTAATTTTATATTTAGTTTAATATAAAAGTGGGTTGAGTAATATACCCTTTAGATATTTTTTATGGCTTTTTGCTAATTTATGAAGTTTCCAAGGGGTTGCCAAATTTTGGCAATCTTGGTAAGCAACCTTTTGGCAAGCTCCCAATTCCAATAGGTAGACAACCAAGGGTGCGATGCCACATAAGCTTGGCAACCCCTATTGGAGATGCTCGAAGAAAGCACATGGATTGCCAACTTGAATTAATCTTGATCATTCATTTATTTCTCAATCCTTTCATTCCAACCATTCAATTTTCATCCTCATCTCTTTGTCTTTATATTCCTCATTCAATTTCATTCCCTTATAAAAAATTACACACATACTTAATCTTACTCTCTAACTACATACACACTCATCCATATTTTGTATATTCCAAATAATATAATTACACACATACACACACATATCTCTCATACTAAATCTCATCTAAATATATTTCTCCAAATGGTGAATTAATTTAAACCAATTCCGGTGAGTTCATTCGATTCACACCAATTCTGGCGAGTTCACCATTTCACAACTGTTAGGTAATGAATCACACAGAGGGGAGGGGGTGAATGTGTTTTTTTGATTTTAGGTTTTTCATGAAAGTTAATTGTTGAACAAAGTAAATTAAATCTTGTATAGAAAAGCGTTCATGCAGAATCTAAACATGCAGAAAATAAAGAACACGGATCTTCAAAACTCACTTAATTTTTATATTAAAAATTAAGACTGTTTTGCTACAAAATTTCTAAGCTCTTTTATATTAAAGAGCTCATCTTCTTCTTGAGAGTGATACAAGAGAATTTCCCTAAATTGTTACATCTAACTAGAGGACCAGTGTTAACTTTATAACTCAGTTAACTGCTAGTTTACACAGTGGATAATAAATATGCTATTAGTTTTTCTAAACTGTCACTTGTCATTTCTATTTATAGAGAAGCAAATCTTCCATTTTATGGCTTAGCATATCTTTAGCATCCCGTGTTTACTTTAATCTTCCTCTTTTAGATAATATTTCCATTGATCTTGCACACTCTTTAAGCTGCTTTTTGTAGACTTGTCAATCCAGCTGTTGGATTGTTTGTTGATTGTTTATCTTGGATATTGCACTGATCTGCAATTCTGTACTTTGAGACTGTACCTTGAGATCTCCAGTTTGAATTAATAGAACACTTGACATCATGATAAGTATACAGGCTTATCGAGATCTCTAGAACTCCATATTGAGTATGGCTTGTAGAGCTCTTCAACTTGTCGAGATCTCTAGTCTTCACATCTTTACTTTGACTTATCGATAACTCAGAGTTCTCTACTGACTGTAGACTCGTCGATAACTCTAAGTTTTCTAGTGAAGGAATGACTTGTCGATATCTCCAATCTTCATTTCCTCAATTTTGCTTGTCGATACTTCCTGATTTCTTTAGTAGCTTTCCTGACTTCTCCATTCTGAATTAATTCATTTCTTCTATCCCGTTGGATATTGCTCATCCGCCGAGTAGTGATTGTAACCCGAGGATGTGCATAACAGCAGTCATCCGTCGACTAGCCAAACTACTATTCCGCTGGATGTTCCTCATCCATTCGCAGTCTCTGAAACTTGAATAACGTCTCGATAAGCCATTCTAGAGTTCTCGAATGACTTCTCTATAACATTAAATCTGTAACTTGTAGAGATCTTGACTTAGGGTATTTTTCTCCAAACAAATTTATTCAACCCCATGCTTCTTCAAAATTCATCTGGGGCATGATCTTCTTGATCTTCTTCCAGATAGAATCCTTAGACCTGATACTGTTTTAGGAAAAAAACTCCAGTCCGCTCCTTTGTATTTTTACAGACTTTAAGTGTTATAAGTACAAAATACAAATTTAGATAATAATACAACTTACTTAGGGTTGACAAATTATCTTAGTCTTGTTAAAGTACAAGCATGTCTTTTGCAACAATGACCCCGAATTTGTGAGAAGATTGCTTAACACAAATTCATTTCTGTTAACAAGGATAAAATTAAAATATAAAGCTTGATAGAATTATAGTTTGTTCAACATAAGATTCACCAGGTTCCATAATTACAAAGGTCAGGTAAAAACAGTTTTTATATCTGCTTATTCTCTAAGTTTGTCCTTCAAATGATCAAGAATTTCAAGTTCTTCTATGATGACTGTTCCACTTAGAGCTTCCACAAGTTTTTTCCTTTCTCCCTCAGGATAACCCTGGTCCAGGTACTCTAAGCTGAATCTTGAGAATTCACAAACTTTGATGTTTAGAAACCTACCATCTTTAGAAATTATGCTCATTCCTTTTGCTTTCAACTCTTCTGATCTTTTTATAAACATATTTATTTGTTCATCATGTCTCCTTCTTCTTTCTTCAGCTTTATCCTTATCTATTTTCTTTATATCCTCCCTTTCATTCAACCATTCAGCCAAAGATGATCTACAAGTCCTTGTGATAGTGTCCTTTCCTTTTAACAAACTTAACACTCTCTTAATTTCAGCAGGAGTCAAAGAATCCATTAACTTTTTGTCTAGAAGAGTGAATGTACCATCCTTAAAATAAACTCTAACTTCTCTCAGTGATAGAGTCCAGATTTTAACAATTTCCTCAATTGGATGTTGGAAATGGTCTTCATCTAAGGTGCACCAATTTAGAGGTAGAGAGTCTGATTCCTTAAAGAAATTACAGATGGCCCTTTCAGTGACTTCCACTTCCTTTGCAGGCTTGACTTTCTTAGGCTTTCTCCCAACAGATTTGAGCTTGAATTTTAGTGAAGGTTTGGCTAAAGGTGGATTGTCATTTTCTTGAGATTTTTATGGCTTGAGGTGATTACAATTTTTAGGAAGGAGTTGGTAGTTTGTCTATAAATAAATTTTGGCTTAGGTGTTTGGGAAGGTTTGATGTTAGAGATAGTTAATGTTGTGGGTTGAGCTAAGGTTTGAGATGGTTGTATTTGGATTTTTAGGGTTGTTTGAGTTCCTGAATCATCATGAGGTTTTCTGCTCTTTCTCTCCCCTCTTCTCTTCTTCTCCTCATCTTTCATGTCATCCTCCTTCTTCTTCTCTCCACCCTTGCTACCGGATGGTTTACTAGACTGACTCGGATTTAAGCCAGAAGGATTCTGATCACGCTTCTTGTGTTCATCATCATCCAAGTCATCATTGTTAAACTGAGTTTTGGGCAGGTTGACTTCTGCATTATCCATATATCTCCTTAGTAGCTTTATAATTTCCATATCATCATGGTTTTTGTTTTTCTTAGCTTTTAAGCTAGTTCCAAGGATCATGATAAGCTTCTCATTTCTCCTGACACATTATTTTGGGATATTGAAAAATCTGAATTATTTGGTGGTTGGAGAGATGTATGTTATTCCCTTGTTTGGCTGTAGATATGCTTCAGGAAAGGTAGCTACATAAGCATCTTTCAGTACAGTTAATAGCTTCGTATCTTCACGAGTTATAGTTCTAACTTTGCTGATAAAGATATCTAACTCAGATGCCCTCCTTGAGGCAAGGCAATTGAGGGACACCTGAATATATCTGTCTGTCCCTGAGTCATTTGCAATAACCACTATCCTATCTTCCAGAAAGTTATTCTTGTTGACCTTGATCACCATATAAAATTGATTTTTGTTGAGAGAAGCTTTTAAGGTATTGAGTAGTTCTTCAAACTATCTGCTCAAACTAGGTCCTTCAGCAGACCTAATAAGTCTCTACTTGTCAAGATCAACTTCTTTAGCTCTCTTTCCAGCACCCTTAACTTGATGTTGAGATGACCTTGATTGTGCCAACCTAGCCTCTATCTCCCCCTTTGTCTTGTTGGCAGGCATGAGAAGGGGAGTAGGGATTTCAGGCCTTACTTGTTCGGGCAGAGATGGTAGTGGTATGTTGAGTTTACCCATGATGGCTCCTAAAGCTATAAATTATGCATTTGAAGATGCTTATGGGAATCCACCAGAGTTTAGATATCTGTTTGTTGGCTCTTGACAAGAGATGTCAAAGTCTCTACTTGTGGAGTGAGAGAGGAGTTGGAGTCTTGCAATGTTGTGACTTGACCCTGTAGTGACTGAATTTGCAGATTTGTTGAAGTGGATTCGGGTTGATAAGAGCTGCTAGATGTGCCAACGTGTTCTTCTATAGCCTCTTTGATCTCTTCCATTAGCAAAGCCGAGGGCGTAAATCTGCTCTGGTGAAGTTGATTTAGCTAGACCTTGTTCTCATTTTAGTGGGTAATTTGATTCTGGATCACTTCATGGAGATTGGTGAAGGATATTTAGAGGTTTTTGACTTTCTTCTTAACATAGGCAAGATCCATCCTAGCCATTTGCTCATAAAAATGGTTGAATTTAGAAGAGATCTTCTCTAGAGATGGTATGATCATGTCCATTTTCTCATTCACCAATTTCCTGATTCTATTTTCATGGCCAGTGAGTTTGATTTGAAGAGCCTTACCAAACAAATGAAATGCTTTAAGTTGAGCTTTGTATACATCTGTAATGGCATTATAGACAGCTTCTGGACTCAAGTCCTTTGTATTGCTTCCCATAATAGTATCTTACTCTTTTCCAAATCTGGCCTGAACTTGATTCATCTCTAAGGCAAAGTCCTCAGCAGCCATGCATCCATATTTCTATCTAGCTCAGCATCATTGACAATTTTCTCCTTTTTCTCCTCAACCTCTTCATTATAAGCAAGCATGATGGCTTGATAATCTTGGTTGCTCATGTTTGAAGTCAGAAGATGCTGTGAGATGTTAGCCAGTCCAGAGATCTGCTCTACTAGTAAATCATCTACAGAAGTTGGTTGAGAGACAGATTCTTGTAGCCATTGAGAGAGTATGTGAGGTTGTTAAGGTTGAGAGGTGGATGGTTCAACAGAAACTCTTGTGACTGAGATCACAGTTTGACTCACAAATTGCTCTGTGGTTTTGACAGTGTGTTGTCCTCCACTTGTAGTGGGAACCTGTAATTGAATTGGAGGGGATTTGACTGGGTTACTGACATGTACACCAGCATCAAACCCTTGTTTGTCTTACAATACACTGGCACTTGAATATGCTATGCTTGCCTCCCCTATGACGGAATCATGGGCAAGTGTACTCGTACCTTAACTGCAGAGGCAATTGCTGCTTGGGTTGTGAGGGGAGTTGTTCCTTCAAAAGGAACCTCCAACTGAATTGGAGATGATTTAGATAGCTCCCTCTCAGGAGTACTACCCTCAAACCTTTCAGTCTGTGAAGACTATTTTACATATGAAGGTGCATTAGAGGTATCCATTGAGTCTTCAGTAAAGATTGATGAGTCTGCCATTTTTGTGATGGTGTCATCAAGGTCTACCCCAAGATGTAGCCTCTCACCATCAAAATGAGGTGTCTGGATTGTGAGCAAAGCTTCTTGAGCTAAGTCACTTGATTTTTGGTTCACTTGAGAAATAGATTTAACAGGACTTGGAATAGAAGAAATATTAGTTAGAAGAGATTATTTCTGAGTTGTGAGTGTTGGCAGGTCCCCCTGAATAGATGAGGGAGCTTCAAGAGATGTGCTCTCACAATGCGTGCATTTCTTATTTCTTCTACCATACACTTGAATTGTTTCTTGTGCAGGCTGTGCAGACTCACTCCTGGTTATTTTTGCAACTGCATCCTATTGGGAGGATATAGAGGAGGATATAGTGGTCAGCTCAGTTTGTTTACTTCTTTTGGATCTAATGACCAGAGGTGTTTCTCTTTCAGCTCTTTTCTCACCACTCTCAGTTAACACGGCTAGGTTTATCCCCTTTCTCTTCCTTTTACTGACCTCACCTTTTTGAGAAGATGAGGTAGTTAGTTTCCTAGCTTTTAAAGGTTGTGAAAGAATTGTTGCAGCTTGGGAAAATCCCTGTTGGTAATCCAATACTTGTACTTCCACAGGTTCAGGAGTCATAGATGTGCTAGATTGTGCATTAGATCTCATGTCAGGCATAGGATAAGGATAATTCCTAAATCTCTCCAACATAAATGGAGTGATTTTCAGACTTACATTCACCTTATTCTTTGTAGTAAGTGAGCTAAATATTAGTTTGGACACTTGCTTACAGTTACCTATTTTAGTACTATCTATACCATTCAGTAGGTGTATGTCAGCTACTTTATTATTTAAAGTGGACAAAATAAATCTAGGAAATAAAATTTCCTTACCTCTAGCTGTAAGAGGCATAATCATCCTGGTTGCAAGTTCTTCCAGGATCAGCAGACCAACATTCAGGTGTCTCTTGTGGGCAATTGAACATACCAGCTTTTGCACAACACTTGAAATATTGTCATATCCTGTTTTTCTGCAAGTAAATGCCCTTACTACAGTGTCAAAGGTGAATGACCACTCCTTCCTTTGATTGGTTTTATTTAAACTTGACAGGTTGATTCTCCCACCATAATTGATGAAGTCCATGAACTCTGTCAGCTCATCAGGAGTTGGTACCTCCACCAGATTCTCAGTTGGCAGCCCCAAATCTCTATTCATATCTTGGTCATTGAATTCTATTTGTTGGCCTCCAATTGTGTATGTCACCACCAAAGAGAGAGAGTAGTTGTTAACATCAGTCCCCACTACAGTTGTAGTCCAGGATTTATGCAGTACATTTAGATATAGTACTGGATTTGCAGTCAAAGCTCCTGCAAGATACGATCCAGACAGCACCTTCACAAACCCCTTAAAACTATCAAGAGCTTGGTTTGCATGAAGGAAATCAAGATAGTTGGTTCCTTTCACTGGGATACATGTTCTAGAAACATTTTGGGCCATTGTTGACATATGAGAATGAATGGGTAAGAAAAATTACTGAGAAAGGATGAAGAACGAGAGAGAAAACGGTTTTGGATTGAAAGCTAGGTCACTTTAGATCCCGAAAGCTGTAGGTAAGAGTATGTATGGTGAAGTATGGATATTTATAGTAAAAGTAGATGACTTGTCGAGAACTCAAAAATAGACATTTGGAGTTTGTCTATCGATAAGTCATTTTAAATTATTCTTATAGAGAACGCAAACTTGATTTATCGAAAAGTCAAACAAATACCCAGTTTGTCCTAAAACTGGAATGAACTAATTCTAACTTTTATTTAAATAAATTCAAAATAGAATTAGAATAAATTTTCCAAACTTATTTACCAAAATAATTTATCAACACTACACCATAAATGACCTATTACAACATTTAAAACTAATGTTGCCATTGATTTTGTTGGATTAGACATGCTCATTTTGGCTAATACAACATTGTCATTTTTATTTTTCATTAGACATCAAATATTTGTTGCTAAAGGTTTAAAGTATGGTTATGTTGTCGCACGTAGAGAATGTGTTGTCATATTTTTCTATTAAAAATACTATTGATCACATGGCACTGTTGGCACCCACATTTTTCTAACGCGCACAAGAAAATTATTAAATTTATTAAGGTTATTAAATTATTGAGATTACATGTACATTGTCGCTATTATATCGAGATAAAAATTATGTATTAAAAATATCAATTTAAGGTTGGATATTAATTAATTTATTATTAATTAATGGAGGTTTTAATGTATTTAGAAAATATAAAATAAATCATTATTTTTCTAAAATTATTTTTTGAGGCCAAAAAATTGAATGAGCGGAAAATAAACCGCCCATGCCCAATTCAACTTTTTCGGATAGATAATTAAGCTTCACACCATCTCCCTCCCTACACTCTCACGAATTTTCACTAAACTTGATAGCTCTCTCCGACTCTCCCCCTCTCACACAGACTTCAGGTACCTCCTAATCTATATTTACATAATATGTTACGTGTGTATAACATAGGCTAAACATATTACGTGTGTATAACATAGGCTAAACAACACTCATAATATCAACTGTTAAAACTGAATGTAAAGTACAGAAGCTGTTTGAGTGTGGCTGCATTAAAATAGCAACTATCCTACTCACTCCTAGCACGTTTCCACTACTACTGGTTTCATCCCATAATGCCTAAAGACCTATTCTAGCTGCTATTTACAAGGAATAACTTACATCATTCAAGCGTGTATTGAAATTAAGTCCCAACACACGCTTGAATGATGTAAGTTGTTCCTTGTAAATAGCAACTATCCTACTCACTCCTAGCACGTTTCCACTACTACTGGTAGTGGAAACGTGCTAGGAGTGAGTAGGATAGTTGCTATTTTCATGCAGCCACCTCTCTGGGCTTTGTTCTATTTAAGTCATTTGTAATCTATCATTTTTTATAAGTGACAAGTGCAGTTCTTTTCATATACAAAACACTCAAACAGCTGTTGTACTTTAGATTTAGTTTTAACACTTGATATTATTTTAGTTGTTTAGCCTATGTTATACACACGTAATATGTTTATACACATCCCTGTTCTAGTTTAGTCTCTACACTTGGTATCATTGCGGGTGAGGTTGCTCCACCACCGGAGGTGCTAAAGCCAGGTGGAGGCGGTCCTCGTGGTGGTGACAGTGTTCTGGGACGCTGCCGTGTTTACCCGGATATTTTATCGATGGACTTTCTCTCGTTTAATTCAGTTTTTTTTCCGGTCGCCCCGGCCCAAACCCTTGGTAAAAAATAGCAGAGATTAATTGACGGCACATAGCTAGAGAGAACAGGATCTGTGAATGAGTATAAGCCATCTTTTCTCGCAGATCAATGATGATAGCAGAAAAGGTTTATGTGAGCGAGTGGTTTGATATTTTGGTCGTAAGGGGTGGGATTGCTGCTGTGCTTGTCAAATCTTCTATGAGGGAGCCTGAAAAGCATATGTATAATATGTTGAACATCATATGTACTGTTCAGTTCAGTTCATGATGCCTTGTGGGAGTCTAAAAAGGAAGATGATGCAATTGAAAGGATGGTGGTAAAGCTACATGTGTAGTATGGGATGCATGTGTAGTACGAGGCTGCCGACAAATGTAAGTCGTGCCAGATGGGCAAACAAGAAGCGTGCCAGACGGGAAAATAAGAAATGCCATACGGACAAAGAAGCAAAGTGCCATACGGGCAAACCGTAGCCACACGGGCTCAGTTGAATAGCCACACGGGCTCAGATTATTACCCATACGGGCTCAGATTATTACCCATACGGGCTCAGTTGAATAGTCATACAGGCTCAGTCGAATAAGCCATACGGGCAGGAAGGATTGCATGATGACAAGTTTCAGATTAAGGTGGTGATTGTTGGAATATAATCTGAAACTTATGTTTTGAATTTGTTTTGTTTTACTTAGTTAAATAAACGTTAATGTGTGTTGGGACTTAATTTTAATACACGCTTGAATGATGTGAGTTGTTCCTTATAAATAGGAGTTAGAATAGGTCTTTAGGCGTTGTGGGATGAAACCGGTAGTAGTGGAAACGTGCTAGGAGTGAGTAGGATAGTTGCTATTACAAGGAACAACTTACATCATTCAAGCGTATATTGAAATTAAGTCCTAACACACATTAACGTTTATTTAACTAAGTAAAACAAAATAATTTCAAAACATAAGTTTCAGATTATATTCCAACACATATGATATATACATACATATAACTACTTCCATTTAAGTATTTCTTATATTTAGTGCTTGGACTTGAATGCTTCTTTAGTTTAGGTTTTTTCGCTATTTATAATGATTTTGGACTTTTTTCAACACATGGTTGATGTCATGGCTGATTTCAGAATTTGGATTTCAATTGGGTTCAATTTGGTTGTTGAATCAGATTCACCTCTAGACTTCAAAATTAGGGCTTCAATCGGGATCAATTGGGGGTTTCGATATAAAGGTTTTTAGTCTTTTCTGTTATATGTATATTTGATTGCTAGGATGACCTGGTGCCTAGGCATTGCTTCCATGGTTTTGAATAATGTCTTTTCCGTGACTTGTACTGAATATTTCTCAAAGATACGAGAACAGTGTTTTCCTTTTTTAATATAATTAGTTTTAAGAATTTATTTAATTTGATGTTGATGCAGGTGGGGCATATGGTAATTCCATATATGACTGTGTTGGTTCCTCCAACAAACCCCTCTTAATCATACTAGATATGTTCATTTTTTGAGGTGGGCTTTCTTTTTTATCTTCTTGGCTTATCCTGTTGTTCAGAATCTTGAAAGTACTCTTAACATTGTCAGTTCTTTCTTTCATCAAAATCATATACTTTATTCTTTTTTATTACTACTGTTTTCAATAACTTTGTTGTTGTGATCAATAATCAATATAGGAGATCATTTTAATCTATTTGTCCCTTTTTTTTGTTAATATGTTCAATCTCGTTGTAATGAGCTTTCAATACTTTGTTATTAGTGGTTTGGTTGATATAATGGGTTTTACTTTTAGGAGAAAAATTTAGGAACTATTTCACTTGGAGTATTGTATACCTCCTTCACAGTATCTACTTTGATTGCTTGGTTTGTGTTTCGGATGATTGGGTCAAAAATTGCTCTAATTCTTGGAACTATTGGATATTGGTTATTCATAGCTGCAAATTTGTTTCCAACATAGTTATTGCCTTTCTTTTCCCTCCATGTCTCAATTCATCTGAGGTTTATGAGTTGACTCAACTCATTTTAACTTATGTGATTTATGCAACTGAGTGTTAGAGAAAGAAAAAAAAATTCTAGATATCATTTAAGTGTAAATGTAACTGTGGTTTATAACTGATGAGTTTTACAATGTGAGAGAGTTAACTAAAACAAATGCAACTGAAGCAAATTTATCTAAAACTACTGAGCCTAAACTGATAGATTCAAACCAGGGCTAAACACCTTAGTCTTCTCCACGACTTATTCTCCTGACTACACATCCTAACAACTCTGGAGTCTACTCTTACTCCAATACTAATACTAGTGACCAGCTGATTTATTTAAACAATAAAACAAGTAAAATGTTTAAAACAATACGTCTGTCAAAAAAAAAAGAAAAAATAACTTTTTTAATTAGGACCACTGTTAGCCCATTCGCTTTTGGCTAAATTATTCATAGGTTCCTCTGAAATGTTCTCCATCCTAGCCATTTCACCCCAGGCTAGCACCTAGCCAAAATATATAAGTTCATACTTCATAGACATATTCATAGTATAAATTCCCACCTTCATACACTGCTCAAAGGAAACCCTAGGCCAAAGTAGCCAGGGAGAATGACTTTTACCATCTTAATTTAAATGCATTAGTCTCTCTCTATAACAGTGCAGTACAATGGCTTTAAATGATTCGGCACCAATGTTTTGTTACTACTTGAAAGAGCAGTTATTGGTGTAGTATATTACTGTTTATGTTCATAATTGTGCTTTACTTTTATTTTTAGTAAGATCATGTTTTTTTGTCTGATTATATCAATCTATGCAGCATACACAATGTGAATGTAAATTCTGACTTTTTTGTTGTAATACGTTGCAATTGGAGGCGTTTTTTTATTCCATAGTAAAATATGTATGCCTTTTAACTAAGTAAACAACATAAACTACTCCGTGTGATGTATCATGGTACATATCTTACTTCCACTCCACATAGTCATGCATATGTCCACAACGAACATGAAGGAACTATAATCGGTCAATTTAACGGGGAGTTTTGGGTGATGTTTGCCGGTCACCGGGTGTGACTTAAACCGTTTCTTGAGGAATCTAGCAGAATAGCTCGCTTGTGTATATTTTATTTTTCATGTTTAAATCCTTTTTTCAGTGTGGTTTTATCTTTGTATCAATTTGCAGTTGGTTGGCAATCTACTTTCTCTTGCGCTATTGAATAAAGGACAGGTATGCACTAGTTCCTATTGAATAAAGGAAAGGTATGCACTAGTGCTTTGTATCACTCCTTTTTCATTTCAAAAACCAATGAGATGGATAATTCTATGATTTTCACCGCAGCAAGACGGGATTGAATATAATAGCATAAGGTCGATTTCCAAACAATCGCCATGTGAGCTTTGGTTAAAGTTTCCATCAATATATATATATATAAATTGATATTCTATATAACCCATACTAGCCTCCTTAAGAAATTCTTATAATTGTATAATAAGTGTTTCAAGTCCAATAATTGGTAAAACAGGGACTTAAATTTCACCTGTGATGTTCATTGCATTTTTTCTTTAGCATGTTCTTGCTAAAGTCAGCACGATATTAATAATTTCTATGTATGATGAAAGATGATACTTTTTGTTTATAGTTAAGCTATGGATTTTATTTATGTTGAGAACATCAGTTAAAAGGGACTTGAAAATTATTCCTGGAAAGTTCAGTTATTTTCTTGACATGCATATTTTTTGTCCCACACTTATTTGTGGTCTAATAGAGTCAATAAGTAGCTCTATCTATAGGACTCTAATGTTGATGCATTGTAGGATTTTTTATAACAGTGTTTTGAAATGATTGGTGATCTTAGCTAGATATTTTATATTATTTCAATAGTAAAATTGAATCTTTTTGAATAAAACTATAATTTCTGCAATAATATTGGGCTAGGCTAGTTAATTTATAATTCTATTTAACATGTTAACAGTTGTCATATCATTTTCTATACTTGCAGTAGCAGAATAATAAAAGTGCATGGACAATGAATAAGTGGAATTTCTTGATCTTGGTGGCCCGGAGAGAATGCTTCGGAAGTTATTTTTAATCTATTTTTATTCGAAGATACTTTTCATTTAGTTTTGTCTTTTGTTGGTATGTTGGAAATAAATGATTAATGTAAATTAGGTAAAATATACACTTGTAATTAATTAGGTGAATTGGAATCAAGATTTGTTGGATTATTATACTGTAAATTGTTACTGTTGATTTAGCTTTCGGAAAATCATGTAAATCAATTATATATTTTTTTTGTAAATGAAAATTTTCCATTGCTCGTATAAAGTGTTAAATGATTGCCTCACATATGCTAATATGGAAAAGTTGGGGCCCATATGTGTGATGTGGCACATGTGACGTGACACATGAGACATGGCACAGTGGGCATCTTATGTGTCATGTCGGATCCACTAACTTTTTCAGGATATTTCAATTCAAATGCAACATCTAAGTACGTTGGTATAGGATAACAATATTGTTGATGTTGCACTCTGTTCAAAACATAAATATATGTTGGCATAGAGAATGATGGTGTTGCTATTGACCCCAAAGGAACATTGAAAAAACCACACACCAAAAATTGTTACCTTTCAATATTTTGGGCCTTACAGCAACATATTTTGGACCTATTTCAACATTTTTTTCTTTTTAAATAAATATTTGCCTAAGTAGGTATTATAGGTAAAATATTATATACTTTAAATTATATAAAAAATCAAAGTTGAAGTATTTAGAGAAAAAAATGGAGCTCCAAGAAAAAAATAAATTTATTCGGTTTCAAAAGTTCTATAAATCAGTTTCTGAAATATTTCTTACCGACATAAGAAGGTGGTGAAATAATTTTTAATTTTTTGATGAATTAAAAACTATTATCAAATTGATATAATCCAAAAATTAATGATAAAAGATGAAAATAAATTTTACTTTAAAATTTATTATAACCATTTATTCTTTGTTTTGACTTCTACTATATTTTACAATATCTTACTGAGACTCAATTTAGATTATTCAAATATAAAATATATATGTGTACCAGATTTAAATTCTCTGAATTATTTGTTTATTGTAGGCCATAACGATTTTTAATAGATTTGTCCCCTTCTACTAATTTCAAGCAAAATACAAATTTTAATTAAAAATGTTTGTTAATTTAAACAGGTATAGAAAAAGGATTCAAACTCAAGCCAAAAGAAAAAAAATATAATCATTATTAAATGTTGTTTGATTTTATTTTGTGTGTACCTTTATTTCAACAATTCAGATTTTGACAATTTTATAATTCAGTTATAACTTACAAAATAAACCGAATTATAATATTAATTAGGTAAAACAAATACAAAAAAATAGATATATCAAGAAGACATATGCTTACATATATATTACAAAATATGCTATCATGGTGATAACAAAATCTTATAATTAAATAATTATGAAAAACAAGTTTTCATAATTAAACATGAAATTTTACCCTATTAGTTAGGGATATAATATTATTTTTAAATTTTTTTTAAGTTAATCAACCATCCGAATGAAAAGATAGTAAAAAATAAAGAGTGTACCTAAAAAATAATTTACTTATATATTAAAAATTAGTAAGAATACTGGTCAAAATAATTGGCTGTTAAATAGCAAATTAAAAACATTTATTTTTTTCTAAACATTTTGCCATACCACTAAATATATAGATCTGAACATCTGTACGGTTAAATTATTCATAATATTTTAAAGAAAAAATATTAATATCAATATGGGAGGTAAACACAAATTGGAAGTATTATTCAAGCTATTTGTTGATTGTTAAAATAACAAACAAAATAATTATTTTCTGAAATTTTTGTATATCAACAGAATTTTTCAATCAAAAACATCTGTTGGATCATTTATAATATTTTTTTAAAAAACTGAATATAAATATATGATTAAAGACAAGTAACAAGTCAAACTACTAGTTCACTTACATATATTTTTTCTAAAAATTTGTAATATCATTAAAATATATAGATCTAAACAAGTTGAATTTTTCTTATATGTTTTTTAAAAAAATTGAAACATCAATAGGCGAATAAACACTAGTTAGAAATACTATTTTGGTTGATTGTTAAAATAAAAAGCAAAAGCAATTTGTTTTTTTCTAAAACTTTTTGGACATCACCAATATACACATATATAAATATATATTGATCATTCAATTTTTTTTTAAATTGAAATATCAATTAGTGTGAACATGGTAACAAAATACAAGTGAGACTACTTGTTAACTTTTATAATAGCAAACTAAAATAATTTAATTTTTCAAAAAGTTTTGTGTTCTCATTAAAATATAAGATCTAATATCCGTATGGTGGAATTATTCATATATATTTTTAAAAAAATTAAAACATCAATACAACACTAAACTGTAGTGAGAGGTACTACTCAAACTACTGGTTGATTGTTAAAATAACAAGCAAAAGCAATTTTATTTTTTTCTAAAACTTTGTCACATCACCAAATAAATATATCTTACATCCGTAAAGTTGGATCATTGATAGTATTTTTTAAAAAAATTGAAACATCAATATAGGATTAAACATTATAAGAAATAATGGTGAGACTACTTATTAAGTGTTAAAATAGCAAACTCAGATATATTATTTTTTTGTCAAAAATTTGTGATTATCATTAAATTATATAGATCTTAACATCGGTTAGGTTGGATTATTCCATATATATTAAAAAAATTGAAACATCAATATGGGACTAAACACTAGTTATAAGTAATATTCAAACTACTAGTTGATTGTTAAAATAACAAACGAAAATCAATTTATTTGGTATCTAAAAATTTGTCATAACCAAAATATATAGATACAAACATTAGTTTGGATATTGATAAATATTTAAAAAAAAATTAAAATATCAATATAGGGTTAGACACTACTAATAAATAAGCATCAAACTACTAGTTGACTATTAAAATAGAAAATCAAATAAAATTCTTCTTTATAACATTTATCCTATCACAAAAATATATTTAAATTAAGAGTGTATGTGAAAAATTAATCTATTTAAATATTAAAATCTTTAATATTTTTAACAACTAAATGTGTCATATGCATTAAATACTACAATAGTTGTTCAATTTAGCTACTAAATTCTACAAAAATTGGTCAAATTTAGCTGCTAACACTAGGCCATAAGTGCACATAGGCAACCCCTACTATACACTTGCATAAGGTGTAAATGGTGTTACATAAAGTAATTGGCAACACCATGGGTTGCCAATGTGGATGTGGCCGTAGACCCCTAATGCAATACTTTGTGCAACACCTGTATGTATTGCATTAAGCTCATTTTGCAATAGTAGATGCAAATATTGGAAACAACAATTATTGTTACATAAGGTATGACCGGACATTACACTAGGTCCTACATGGCAAGTGACACATCAGATGCCATGTGAGCAGCAGGGGGTCCACATAACCACGTCATCATGCCACGTTTCCATGACATGTCAGCATGCCACGGTTCCATGACATGTCAGCATGAGTCCCACCCTGCCACGTCAGCTATTGGCCTACCATCTATTACAACACTAAATTTATAATACGCAACACCATTTTTCGCTAAATACAACAATAATTTCATTGATTTTCGACGCCTTTTTTAATTACAACACCATTTCTATGCATACTGCAACACCGTATGAAGTCAAACGGAACACTTGAAAAATAAAATTTTGGACATAATTGTTTTGGTTTTACATAATACATGTCATAAGTGGCATCCAACAAGTCCCAACAAACATCCTACAAAAACAACCGGAACAAGCATTTAACAAGCTCTAAATATACAAAACTAGTGTAAATCGGGCACATACACCCAATTCTAACTTAAAAAGACGAAAAGTACGTAAAATCTTTTTTGAAACAACATATATATGTAGCATATGATGCACAACAAAGTCTCTGAAAATTTGCCAATTTTCCTCTTAATCATCGGAAAATGTGGGACATGCGTCTTCAATTATCCTACATTTTTATTAGCAACCATATAAAGTTCAATGGATAATTCGAGTAAAAATTTTGGGAAGAAGAAAAGAAGAAATTGTAAACTAAATCGAGGAAATTAGCTTGTAACCTTACTACATATACATATGCCTACTGTAAAATTATTTAAGGTTTTTTCTAACGAAAATTAATCTCAATTAAATGTAAAAAATATTAATGTTTATACCTACTCGCACTCTGCCTTGATGAAGTCAAGCAAATCCATCCTTGCAACAACATCTAGGTCAAGTGTAACCTCGTCTAACAAAAGAACCTGGGCAAGCATAGGTTTAGATAATAATAAATCAAACTTCTACCGACTTCAATACAGGTCTTCCCTGCAAACCATTAAAATGTATCAGGTGCCAAATTTTGAGATACACTTAAATGAAACTTTAATATGTTCTTTCCCCTGTTAGTAAATAGTATAAATATATCAAACGGGCTCAAATTATACCCTAAATGAGAGAGTGGCATTATAACATATTCCATGAATGACCCTTGCAGATAGTTATTACATGAAAAGTATGCATGTCCTTAACAGTGCAGAAAAGGTACTGACAATTTGCCCTTTCTATGAGCCCTGAAATACTTACTTTCGTGTATGTAAAGCCTCATAACCTCGAATCCACGGCTAGAAAGGCCTTCCTCTGAAATAAAGATGCTATTTGTCAAATCCTTATCAAAGTATTTCAAAATATATTAGCAACATAGAGATATGAACAGTTTTAGTGCACACACAAGTGCAAGATAGACGCGCGACTCTCACTTTAAATATATTTTTTTAATGAAAGAATCATCAGTATGGATAGAGAAATGAGGTTTACATGGATTTATAAAACTTTAGGACCACATTTATTACCTATTATAGAGGTAATATTATGGCTGAATATCAATTTAATGTACACTAATATATGATTAGATAATATCACTTTCCTTTCTGGTTGTATATGAGAAAAAAGCTTAATACATAGCACCGTTCTTTTCTCAGTTCCAAAACTAATACAATTTTCTCCTTTTATGGGCTTTATATATTAGCCCGTACATATAGAACACTGGTATCTTTAATTTAAAGACTACTAAAGGTAACTTATACACCAGAGCCTTGGTATACAAGTTATTGCTTTTGTCGTTGGGATGTCTCTATCATGTATATTGTACTTATCTAACAAAATCTCGATTCACCTGTGAAAGAATGCTGACATCCACCACATTCCCAGAATCAAAGTGAAAGGAACATGAAAGTTTAGATTTACATAGTTAGGACACTTGCTATATAGTTCCTGAATAGGACATGTATTATTATCATAATCAAGCCACAAGAACATAATCCAAGCTACCGTATCAGAGTAAGTGATCTTTAAAATTAAAACCATCCACATTTTAAAAATGACTAAATGAGAAAGCACCACTAGATATAATACTAGCATCAAAATCAAGTAGTATAGCCATGTAAAACTTCAATAAATAGATGAA